>NC_136497.1:71707424-71732424 GCF_053919585.1 Euprymna scolopes
ATTTTAATCGACTTTTCATTGACTCTTTTTATCATTCGAAACTATATATTTCACTTCTATTTTTAATATTTTATCTCCACCTGATGATGATTCAAGAAAGAATCGAAGCGCTCGTGTGAACCATGGAACATTTGTAAATACCTTCCATCTTGAAGTTAAAAAAATCTTACGAAAGATCGAAAAAATGAACAAAAGAATCATTAAGCAAGGTACCTCTGTTGTTTTTAATAATGTTTGTCTGAGTATATATATATATATACATATTTATATATCTATATATATTATCGAAGGAATATATATATATATATATATATATATATATATATATATATATATATATATATATATATATATATATGGAGAGAGAGAGAGAGAGAGAGAGAGAGAGAGATAGAAACACCTGATGGTTTTATTTCTTCTCACGACCGGCCGTGGTTTTCATCATCAAGAATTCAAAGCTTCACATATTAAGTTTCAAAGTGACCGTCTCGCTTCTAGACGTTCGAATCCTCAGGCTCTCTCTGAGTTTCTCCCCCTTCTGTCTGCTTAACAATCAAGTTTTTCTAACTATCTCTAGAACTTTCTATTTTCCATGACGTCATACACATGTTAAAACATGTGCCTTCTTTCACGTGTTCTGGACATGCGTGTCCAAAACTTTTCCTTTTTTTACAAAAGGAATTTTAACCTATACTCAGTAACCTATATTTCCAATATCTTAAAAACATGTTTATTAAATTATCTTATAGCTGCATTCTTTCAATTGAATTTTCATAACAAAATTGACAGTGCACATTCTTTTCTTGAAATATTTTATCTCTATTCTAAACAATCGTTTGCTTTACATCCCATTATCTAATTCTCACACGTAATCTATTTCTAAACCTAAATTACGAGGTTCGAATTTCGCCTATGCTATTTCATTTCCATTTTAACTAAATCTCTCTATTTTTATACTTACATGAGAAGGGGACAGCCCTTATCATGTAACAATTTCAAGTACATTACGTTACTGTGGAGATTTAATTTTTTTCCTTTTGAAACTGATTCATAATTGACAATTATTAATCTTTATACTCAATATATGTATATATATGTGTATGTGTGTGTGCGTGCGTGTGTGTGCGTGCGTGTGTGTATACATGTAGATAGATTTGGTTTTTAACTGGTAAAAATTGCTGCTAAGAGTGCAAAATTGAAAAAAGAAATTGGAATCAGCAGCAGTAAGTATATGCGCAATATGCTTTTATATCTTTAACGATGTTATTTTTTTATAGTTTTTATATATGTATGGACATAGATCAGACGTTAATTAATAATTCTAGAGAGCTACATATTTTGGTTTCGATTCTACCTGATAACACCCCAGTCATATATATATATATATATATATATATATATATATATATATATATATATATATATATATATATATATATACTAGCAAACGTGCCCGTCGTTGACTGGGTTCAAAAACTGTCTACAGAAAATGGACTCTGATTTATGAAAGTATGATAGGTTATGAAAAGGAACGGTTGTAAGGAGATAGCTTCGAATTTGGGTGTATCAAAACCAAAGCAAACTATGATGAAAGTAAAAATAAAATAGATAAACCCCATAATTTATTATACTATACCTGTTCACACTGAAAAACTTATCACAATATTCTGTGGATCTATATCAAAAAACCTTGTTAAACTTTGTGACATATTTCCATTCTATGGAGATCAGGCGCGAACGAACACTCCATAATTTTATTATACCATATTCCTTCAAACTGAAGCATAATTATCAAAGTAAACTTACGCAGATAGATATGAACAGCCTTTATTAAAGTTTGTGCCTATTTACATTCTATGCAGGCCAGGCGCGAACGCAGACCCCACAATGTTATTATACCATCCGTATTCAAGTTAAAACATTCTTATCAAAGTATTCTTTTGTACATCTATATCAAAAACACTTGTAAACGTTTTTTTTTTATTTTTACATTTTTTATTTTCATACTTTATGGACCAGGCGCGAACTCAGACCCCACAATTTTAATGAACCACCGTTCTGCCAGATCAAACATACCCATTCCTTTGTATCGATACATCTTCTATCATTATATGTAATCAGTTTTTTAAAATAGTCAAGCATATAGGAGCCTATTCGTGACCAGACACACACACGCACACATACACACATAGACATTCAGCTTTATATATATATATATATATATATATATATATATATATATATATATATATATATATATATATTAAATCACTACTCAGTTTTAATAAAATGAATATCGTTTCCGAAACGATCGTACACTCAATTTAATTTTGTTTGTTTTTCCTTTTGAAACTAATTCATAATTGACACCTTTCAATCTTTATATTCACGGGTGTAATCTTATCATTAATAGAGTATTGGCTCAATAATAATATATACGAAATCTACATAAATTAAAATATATTTAAACTTATTTTACAACCGGGCAACGTCAGGCTACTCATCAATCTTTACTATTTATAAATGTTGGGCCCCATATTATATAGAAGTCTACACTATAGACCTAGTATAAGAGGTCATTATATATATTTGAAGCATCTTATGTTCCATCATACTTCTCTAAAGTTAGATTACTTTAACTTTTTTATGTACTCAGCTTACCTGATGTTTCAATATCTGCATGTATTTCTTCTAATCTTATTTTATTTTTATATATTGAATATATATGGAAAGGAATAGGCAGACTTCTCGATCATGATGTTTTCTGTAAGGTGCTTGATCAGAGGAGATATGTTCAGAGAGTGTTTAATCTTTAATGTAATTTTTTTACAAGGTGGTCCGAATTTATTAAGGCCCAAAGGATAAGGGTTAATGCGTGTACAGTGATGGAAATTGGGTATGAATTAGCAATTTAAGGAGACGGCTCAACAGGAATTTGTTTACAACTGACTTGAAGATGACCCTGTGTTTAGTAACTTGAAAAGCAGACTCTCAGAACAGTGCTCCGCAACCGGGCAATTTTATACAAAGACGCTTCGTTTAGGCAGATATAGAGAGTGGGGAAAATAGTTGATAGTGATTGTAGCTAGTCGAGTTTTTGTGAAAGTCTGGCGTCTGGGGATCATATATTGAGGCTCCAGCGAGCACCCACCGTTGAAAATAACTATAGAGCAGAGCCACACTCGCAACATCTCCTTTCTTTTTATCAAGACATCACCAATTATCAAGGGCAATAGATCATTCGAGGATAGGTGTTTATAAGTGTACAGTGGTCAATGGGACAATGTCGTAGTAATTGTTAGTAGTGGAAATTTGGTAAATTGGATTACTTAAGGGGAACGGCTCATCAAGAATTTGTTGACATTGGACTTGAAGACGACCATATTGTAGTCAGCTGGAACGCAGTCAAACTGGCCTGTAGTTTTAAGAAGGCAGCTTTGCTCATGAAGTCCACGTTTAGGTTTATGCACAGATAAAGAGTGGGGGAAATCATTGATTGCGATTTCAGCTACACGAGTGTTTTTCATGAAAGTTTGGCGAGGAAGATCATGCCATAAAAATAACGATAGAATGGAGACAGGCTCGCAAGGTCTCTTCTGTGGAAAAGGAGGCTGCGTGGAATAGAAAAGAGCATCCCTTACTAGGCTACGATACATATTTTGAACTCTGTCAAGGCAGGACAGAGTTCATCGAACAGCTCCTGTCAAGATGTGACAACAGTACTCCATCCTAGGACTTACTTGGCTCTTATAAAGGTAGATAATTGCATCGGCAGTGAGATATCTACTTCATCGGTAGAATAATCCAACCATTTTTTTCCAGCGATATTGGCAATGGATTTGATGTATGTGTTTCATTTCAGATCAGTAGTCATTCTGTGGGAAAGAAGTTGCAGGGGGAAAAAGGCACCAGTTATCTGATTTTGGACTCCATCAAAGCAGGGTATGTTATCTTCGAGTGGATTTTCTCCAGATGTCTCAAGAGTATAAGCCACTTTTTAATCTTGTTATCATATCGATAACATTTTCTAGCTTTTCTTAATAAAACTCTTCATGTGAAAGTAGTTCGAATTATCTCAAATGCCATTTGGAGTTAATCAAGATGATACCGGGAGAGATAAGAGTATTATTATAACTAGTTCTGGGACCCGACGTTTGCTTGGGATTGAATGAGAACCAACGAATCGACGTGTCTCTCAATGTAGATGTTAAGACGACAAGCGAAGAAACTCACTTTCTATTCTTCTGCGCGACATCCTGGAAAGTGAAATAAAAAGTAAATATGAAAACCAATCGTCATCTTGGAGTCGATGTGTTTCATCCAAAAGGTTCCAGCCCCCTCCAATAACAAGATGAAGTCAGGATGGACCAGGTTCAGTGAGCAGATAAGACAAAGGTCTGTCGAAGATACACATATGACCCACACACGCATGCATATGAACATTAGATGATCACGAAAGATAATAATGTGTTCGAAAAATGAAGACACTTAGTGACACATTTAGGACACGTCACAAACAAACACAGAAACGTATACAATCGTTTATATGGGTGCCGTTCATGTTAGATAACGTAACATGACTCATTTTGGTGCCGTTTTTGGTACACCATTATATAGCAACGTCTCCTTATTTTTTTTTATCTACTTTTGACCTAGTTAATCTTACCTAACATTACTCGGCGTCTCTTCTTGTCTTATTCGTGGAAATTCGTATATTTCCCAAAATTTTTATCACTTCGATCTGCACTTAGTTCGACCCCTGGTAAAATTAACACTAACTGATTTAATCGATATCTGATATAGGGCCATCCATTATGAAACACACGCACACACACACATTAATTTAAATGACTAGTAGTAATGGCTCAGTAATAATATCTAACGGCCGATAAACTCCCCGACCTTCGCACTGAGCTCAAGTTATTGCTCCAAATTTGCATTTTGTACAAGAACATCTCGACTTGGGTAATTTATTTTATTTTTTTATTGCATGCGACCTAGCACAAATGAAACGAATCTGAATTCACCATAGAAGTGTTGAATCGGTACCCCCGAGATAATAGTAGCACGCATATCCCGGTCAAAGGAAATGATGACATTAGGTTTTGTAGTTTTTGCAAGAAAATGTCAACGTTCTCTCAGGTGCCGCGCATTGTATGAGCAAACAGTCACCCATCTGTTTCTACCCAGTCTCAACGTCGCCTTACTTACGGTGTGATAAATTTTGTCGGTCTGAGGTAGTTGAATTTCGCCCACATTAAAAACCGACTGAGAAAGACTTAGTTGCTAACTTTTCCCTCATGCGGAGGCATATGTATAGAAATATAAACTATATAAAACCCGTTACTTTTTAAAACAAATATAACTTGAATTAGTGTTTCTTTTTAAATAATGGCTATATGTCTGATAAATGTTTTTGACGAAGATGGTATAACCGCCGAAAATATGGCTCCATAATATGAAAATAAAAATCCTATGCATATAATATTCTACCTGTTCTTTCCTTACTTAGTCCGTTCGTTACTCTTTGAAAAATGCTAAATACAATTTTTGAATGCCAATCTGCTTTTATAAAAGCCAAATTTCGCGAAAGTTAGCCTTTTTTAAGGCCAGTCTCCCAACTCTGGATGAGATTATGAGAATGAACTCCATTTGATATAGCCTCGTTTTCGAATACCAATAAAATAATATATGATAATTATTGTAACCGTGTTGGAAAGTGATTCGTACAAATTTTGACGTGTATCGGTTCTTCATTGAAAAAAGAATTTAGCGAAATATTTCGTAAAAAAGGGAAACTTTGAAAAGAAATAGGATACATAGAATATTGTCTGTCAAGAGATGCTGGTATGAATGAATAAATTAAAGGCTACATTTTACAAGTAGATTTTATTTGTGTTGAACTATGTAGCACAATATTACTTTCTGAGTAATTATTATCACTTATTATTTTATTTCAATTCGATCAGTTCTATGTTTATAATGAAATGGACACTATTTTCATAAAAATGGTTAAAAATCTCATATTTGTTGCGTGCTGTTAGTTTTTCTATTCAAAAATCTCATTTTTTGCACTACGCAGAAAAATATCTGCTTTATCAAAACATATTTGTCGATTAAATATATTTCTCATTCCAGATGGTATGCTGTTAGTATTAAACAATATAGTAACTATTTTTCGTCTAAAAAATGACGTTGGATTTAATAAGTAAAACGGTAAGTCTTATCTGCAATTAAGTTATTTGTTGTTGCTATTTACAGTCGGGTAATACTATACAACAGATACATACGTGAACGTTATGAAATATGCTTTTAACTTTACATGGACAAAAGAAAGAAAAAATATCAATTTTTAACGAACATAATTTAAATAAAATTCATAATAAGGTTCAAACCTCTATTGTTTATTTTTTGGAGGGTGGGTTTCACATTTCTCATCATGATTATGAAGATTGTAGGACCACCGAAACTTCTCTAACTAATTTCTTTTATTGTTGGTTTTTACTCCTTACAAAGCGAAGACTGTTTGTTGTCTAGACGGTCAAGTTTCGAGCCTGGCTTGATACAGTAACTTGTCAAACCGAACTAATGAGATGTTAAATAGCAAAACGGTACGCCTCTGGATGACTAAAATAATCTCCTGCTTTGGGGGATAAGCTTACTGTAAGTGAAATCACAAACTAATAATAGCGTATAAATGCAATGCTATTTGTCTACAATAATAGGGTTTCCGGTATTTGACATCGTGCTTGAACCGATCTCAGTAATCACTAGTTGGCGCCAAGGTTTGATCTCGGATTGAGATAGTTCCTTGTCTAACCGCACTGATGAAATTTGATAAAACAAAATCGCCTTTCTCACTCTCACTCTCTGTCTATCTCTCTCCCTTTGCTCCCCCCTCTCCTCTCTCTCTCTCTCTCTCTCTCTCTATATATATATATATATATATATATATATATATAGGTTCAGGTTTGAGGTGTTCAAACGTTAGAACTAATGAAGACAACGAGGTTGTTAAATAGTGCTCAATAAAAAGAGCAAAATATTATTTTATTATTTAGGGTTAACAGTTACATATGGTCGCTACAAATAGCCACCTGTTTCAGTCAAAGAGACTTCATCAGACGGCCTGGAACCGCTCGACGCCAAAAAGAAAAATGAAAAATGGGATAGAATTAGAGAGAAATTAAAAAAAGAAAAATGGAGCTCTTCAAAAAAGTATAAAAAGTTCATAAGGAGTTTATAAAAAATCGCGAACTCTCTAAAAAAGAGGATAGAAAAAAAGGGGGGAAGATCGCATTAGGACCTATTGGAGGATTATTCAAAACTTTTCACAACAGAATGTAAATTTGAAATAAAAATAAAAATGGGTCATAATTTTATTGGGGCTGTAAGTAGTACAGGAGTATGGTGTGTGTGTGTGGGGGGGTCTACTTATATTGAACGTGTCACGGAAAGAAAAAGACTTTGCACGGGTGTGATTTTACTACGAGAGTTACGTGTCGTTATGCGTTAAGTTAGAGGTGGGGGGATTGACTAATACAGACATATTCATGCTTAAGCATATATCTGTATACATACGTACCAAATATACAAATACATACATACATGTGTGAAAGCGACACAAACATACACACGTAAATATATACATAAAAGAACATACGCACACGCAAGAATACAGATATATGTGTAGATACACAGATAATCACAGGTATACAAATATACAAATACGTACAAATATACAGACATACACACGCGTATACAAATATACACACATATATATCCATATACTTATACATATATATACATATATACACACATACACATATATATATAGACATATACAAATACGGGTATACATACACAAACACACGCACACACATATATATATATATACATATATATATACGTATATATATACATATATATATACACATAACTCTCGAAGTCAAATCACATATAATTATATATTCGTATCTACCTATATATATAAAAGTGAACGTGTCTGTGTGTGTGTATCTGTGTGTGTACATTTCCCTACGCACTAATCCTGTCAATTTTCAGTCTACATACTCGAAATTTGATATGCAGGGAACTGAGATTTGGGAAAATATTTGTAATCCGTTTTTGGCCAGAAATTTGGCTATTAAGGGGTCAAAGTTGGCCAGAAATTTGGTTGTTAAGGGGTCAAAGTTCAATGATTTGACCTTTTAGAACTCTAGCAAACTGCTCCGCCAACTTGAAATTTTAGATATAGGTTCTTTGGACAGGGATCTAGTCTAATAAATGTTAAGGGGCTATAATACGGGCCAAATTTTGAAAAGTTAACCGCTTTTTTTTTCTTTTTTTTTTTTTCTCAACACACATCTCCAAACACCCGGGCAACGCCGGGCTTATATATATATATATATATATATATATATATATATATATATATATATATATATATATTAGTATTTGGAGGAAAATTCGGACTCGGAAATCGGAAAATTCGAAACGTGGGGGGGGTATCGGATTCGGTATCGGAATCAGAAAAAATTGTGCCCATTTTCCGATGTTAAAAACGATTTGTTTAATTGTCATTTTCATTTGATTTTGTTTAAAGCAAAATCTTCCACTGCTGCTGATAATGCTAAATCAATAAATATTTAATTAACACTAAAACTTAAATCTATAAATCATCTTCCTCCGACGAGTGCATTTTCATGTTTGAGCAGATTTAACCGGTTTCTCATCGGGAATACGTAACAACTCTATTGTTATCTATTTAAAGATTTATAAAGAATCAAAATCAGAATCGGGAAAAATATTGGAATCTAATATATATATATATATATAATCATCCAATTCTTCTTCGTTGTATCACAGCTCATTAGTGCGACTAGATATCCAACTGCCTCAATCCAGGATCGAAACCCGACTGCCCAAATGACAGTCAAGGCTTCTCGCCACTGCGCTATACGGCAGCTGCTGTGTGAGGAATGAATTAACATGATGCTTTCACCTCGTCCAAATGCCTCCGCTCGATGTGTTTACACAAAGATCATCGCTTATATATATATATATATATATATATATATAATCTGTTTCAGTCAATGAGACTTCGTCAGGCGACCCTGAACCATTCGACGCTACAGCTAGAGTTCACTTTTTCTTTTGTTTTCTAATAAATAATTAAAACATCATATATATATATATATGTATATATATATATATATATATATATATATATATATATATATGATGTTTAACCGAATGATTTTTTGTTGTATATATATATATATATATATATATATATATATATACAACAAAAAATCATTCGGCCTTGCATGTGTTTCAGCATGGAATAACATTAGATGACCGTAAGAGTAAAATTAAACAGTTTACTTTAACAGTAACCTTATCGTACTGATTTTTTTTTTTTTTTTTTTTTTAGATATTTATTAAATAGCACTAATAAATTAATTAATTTTATTGAAGATACGTGTTAGAAAAAGTATTATTAAGTTCCGTAAGAGACAGCTAGGGGCGTATAACTATTCCATTATGTTCACTTGCTATTTGTGTTCTCCTTTCCTGTAAACATTTGAGATGGTTTTGTCCGGCACGTTTTGGACTCGTGTGACGAGAGAGAAGTACGTTTATTTACGAGATGTACATTTACATAAAAATTTAAAAACAAACAAACAAAAACTGGTCTTTATTATAAAGAGAGGAAATATATTCAGCAGGGATTATTACACTGTCTATGGTAAATGCAAATATGGTTTTGAAGCCTTTGAAATGTTGATTCAGAGTAACTCTGTTTGAGCTGCTATATCACTGATAAATAGAATTCGTTGGGGGAGACACCGATATATAAAAGAGCCAATCAGCGCGCATCATATAAAGGTTGTGTCCATCCAATGAGTGCCAAGTCGTGCTTGTTGGGAGGCTTAACCAAAATATAAATTAACTAAAATGTTGGTCGGCTAATTCACTTAAGTACGTATCCACCCAGAGTTGATTATAACTATGACTTAATCTGGTTCGTACAAGATTTAGAAAATCTTTCTTTTTTTTTCTCTCTCCACTACCCTCAGCCCCCGACCGCAATGGATTATCTCCAAATTGGCCCAGGACAGAGAATAGATAAACAATACCCTTTTTGTACCCCGAAAGTGGTGCATTTAGATTAAATAAGTTGAGGGTTGAGGCGTTGTGGCAATAAGATAAGAGGTGGACACCGCACTCTTTCTCGACTAGAACGCTCAGAAAAAAAAAATAAAAATAAAAAAATGGCGTCGGCTCAAGTTGCTTCTTGCCTCCATTATTAAGTATTGGTCATCATCAGCGTTTGTTATCATAATTATTATTCTATTTATCATCATCATTATTATTATTCTCTTTTTTACCCTTTTTTTATTATTCTTGCTTTTTCCTTTTGTTATTGTTCTGTTCGCTTTGTTTTTATTTGTTTGTTGAGAATTCTATTGCATTGTTTTTATTTATTCATTGTAAAGCGCTTTTCTTTTCGTTTTTTTTTTTCTTTTGGGCTCTTTACATAATTTCAGGAAAAGACTAGGGAGGTTGCAGCGAGACTATTTTCTGAATGAAAGGGTTGGTGTGCGTTGACCCCCCCCTTAAAAAAAACAAAAAAAACAAGACAAACAGAAAAGATGTTATTTACGATTTGCGAAACTCACAAAAGTGCGACTATTTTCATTCAGTGTTCTTTCCCTTCTCTTGTTTTTTTTTTTTCTTTTCTACTCAACTTTTGTGTTTGTTTTCTGTTTGGGTGTCCGTCTGCAATCAAGACAGAATCATCTTTTCTTTTCTTTATTGTACCCTTTCTTGTGTGTCGGGTGCATTTGTTTCATATTTGTTTCTTTTTTTTTTTCTGGACATGTTTGGATGACAACGATTTCGACTTTGAATCCATTCTTTCTTGAGACCCCTTTCTTCTACATTTCGGCCTATTCTTTCCGAGGCTTTCTTTTGATTGCTTTTGCTAAGATTATTATTATTATTATTATTATTATTATTAGCAGCAGCAGCAGCAATGGGAGTAGTGATATAATTATTCGATTTATTTTTTTATCGGCCTACAGAATGAAACACCGGGTTCACTGGGTGCATCCCATTATCAATCAAACCCGGTGCACTGACAACGAGGGTAATGAGTACAAGTAAAAACAATACTGTATCAGCATTCTGTACGTGCACTGTTTGGAGATGTCCAATATTGTTTTTGTTTTGTTTTTTTAAAAATAGGGGTCACCAAACTGCAACCCGAAACTCATTTTCTCTCGCCATGTGTTTTTGCCCGACCCATGAGTAAAAAAAAAAAAAAAAAAAAAAATCAGATGTTCTTGATATGCGTCATATTAATCTACGCGAGAGTGTTGAAGATAAAGATGTTTCCTCAAACTTAAGCATGACATACAGAGTAATATGCTTTTTTTTTTCAAACTTACGTGTTGCAAACCGACTAATACAGTTTTCCTACTTAGGTGTAACAGACGGATAAATATTCTCTTTCAAACCTTAGTATGACAGACAGACTAATGCAGTTTTCATACTCTTGACAGACAATTATCTTTAAAACTTTAATGTGACAGACAGACAGACAAATATTATCTTTCAAACTTAGGTGTGACTGACAGATAAAATAATCTTAAACACTTATGCATGGCAGACGAACAAAAATGCTAAAGCCACGTTTACAAAAGGTGAATATCGAAGACGGTTTTGTACTCTGTCAGGACAGGAAAGTGTGCTTTTATGAGCTCTACTCCAGATGTAGCAACAATATCCCATTTTAAGCCGTATTTGACTCTTGTATAGGCAGAGGATTATGTCGGGAGTGAGATACTTTCTTGAACGGTAGAAAGATCTCACCATCTTTCCAATGATTTTGGCAACGGATCAGATGTGAGTCATCCATCTCAGGTCAAAGGTAAAGATCAGTTCCGGAAGTTTGTGGAAACTGGGTGTTTCAACGAGGCGAGAAGCACTGATTTTAACTGGGGCAAAGCGGGCATCTGAGTGTTGGTGGTGAAAAGGCACAAGTTGCGTTTTGGATGTATTACAGATATCTAGATATTTCACAAGTAGGTGTATCCCTGTTGGATAAATGACGACATTATGTATTTGCAGATCTGGCAAAGATGTGTCGACGTGCCGTTATCTACAGTGACTGGCATTCCAAAATTATCACTCGTCTGATGTCACCAGGCTCAACGTTGCTTAAATCCAATGATTTGTAAAGAACCACTATATATCGTATATAGTGACGATAAACCGCATGTGTATCTGTATTCCCCATTAGCATCCACTTTCTACGAAAGGCGGCATGTTCGATGCTAGGCAAATATCACAAAAAGTAATATTACCAGTTTTGTTGTTGATAATTCATATTAAAATGGTATTTAAAATTTTGGTACTAGTGCATGCGCTGGCCTGGGCGTGGCTTATCACTCGCTCGGATTTCTCCGTAAAATGACGTCACATGCTGCCATCTAACGGAGAAAATGACGAGGGGGGGGGCTTACAGAGAGAGAAAAACGCGGAAAAAAATGGACGCGGGTGGGGTGGGGGGCTTACAGTGAAAAGGTCATTCCTTTCCTTATTTCTTATGAAAAGTTCTTATTCATTTTACAAAAAGAAACGTTGAACTTTGCTTAAATTATTTTTGAAAAAGACATTCAAAAAAGTATTTTATTTGAAGAAGTGAAAGAAGAAATAAATTTTTCAACTTAATTTATTTGACAAAAAAAACAAATTTGTTTAGCTTTTTTCCTTGAAAACATTACAAGTTTTTGGTAATTTTTTTTTTTTTTTGGAGGGAGGGGGGTAAGTTGGAATAGCATTAATAATCTCGGAAAGACATTTTTTTTTTTCAAAACAATTCTTTTTCTTCAGTGGCGGAGTGGCGGACAAATTACTTTTTTTGGGGGGGAGGGGATAAGTCGGAATAGTTTAACATTATGTAGTAACCAATAAATAACATGCAAGGAGTCGACACCTAACCATAAATCAAAAGACAGAATGATAAAAAATGTCAAAATGATACACTTACATTATCTCCGTAGTTGGCAAATGTTCCTTGGCGCGTGTAACCGGTGGCTGGGTTGGTGCTATAAACAAATATAAGTTCCGGTGCAAATTAAACCCCACACCCCAATATATACGCGGAAGAATATCAATTAAAGAATTTTCGAATTTTTCGAAATTATTGATTCTTTCTACAAATAATGGTAAATATCCAGATACGCTACTACAGAACACCGACCACTCTAATTTGTTTTTTTATAGGTAATTGAGGTCGCTGACAACGAATCTGATAGTCAAACTTGGGGCAAATTTACCGTTTGCATGGTATTTACCCCTGAACCCACGAACTACTTTTCACCATTTTGCAGCTTCCGTTTATGCTACGCGCATGCACGCTGTAGCATAAACGACGGCTTCACCAAGCAAACTACTTTGGGGGGGATTTTTTTTCCAGGACATAGCGAGCGAGCAGGGGGGGGATGTGATGTTGGGGCGCGCGCTATGTCCTGGAAAATGCGTAGCATAAACGGAAGCTGCAAAATGGTGAAAAGTAGTTCGTGGGTTCAGGGGTAAATACCATGCAAACGGTAAATTTGCCCCAAGTTTGACTATCAGATTCGTTGTCAGCGATCACAATTACCTATAAAAAAAAAAAACAAATTAAGGTGGTCGGTGTTATTCGTTGTCAGCGACCTCAATTACCTATAAAAAAAAAAAAAAAAAAAATTAGAGTGGTCGGTGTTCTGTAGTAGCGTATCTGGATATTTACCGGTTTGGGAAAAATGGAGACGGTATAATTTTAAACCGCTCTAACATTCGATATGAAATAAAAAGCACTTAAAACTACTTAAAAATACCAACGAATGATGCAGATAAGTTGGAAAGTAACTTTTATTGATAATGTTACCATTTATTATTCTTTTAATGGCTAATTTCGTGAATTTGGCCTTTTTTGAAATGGTTTGGCCTTCAAGAAATTGTATTTGGCCTTCTTTTTTTTTTAATTTGGCTTCAAATTTGGCTTCTGTTTTCTTTTTTTTTTTTAAATAATTTTACCACTATATTAATTTTATAGTAATTAAAGAAAATGCTATAATTAATTTTTCAAGCAGTTTTGTGTTGAAATATTCTGGAAACTTGTATTTGGCGCTGTTTCCGCGTTTCTCGTCCATTTTCTCCGTAAGATGGCAGCATGTGACGTCATTTTACGGAGAAATCCGAGCGAGTGATAAGCCACGCCCAGGCCAGCTCATGCACTAGAATTTTAGCATGGCAAAAGAAGAATGCACTATTATTCTCATACAATAACTTTGCTGTATCTATAATAAGCTACGCCCGTAAAACGATCTCGCCAGATGATTGATGAAAATGTTATTTCAAACTGAACTGTAAAAGTTTACCGAAAATTATAATTTCAAACTGAAGTATGACAGACCACTGAAAATACTATTTACAACTGACCTGTAACACCCGGAGTAAAATGATATTTTTAACCAAAGCATCATAGACCAATAAAATGTTATTTCAAACTGAACTGTAACAAAGCAAAGAAAACATTATTTCAACCTGGCGTATGACAGACAAATGAAAATGTTATTTCAAAAGGAACTCTAACAAAACAATGAAAATCCTATTTCAAACTGAACTGTAACAGACTGAAAGAATGCACTTTCTAACTGTACTGTAAGAGATCGACGAAAAGTTCATTTCAAACTGAACTGTAACAGACCAATTAAAATGTTATTTAAAATTGAAATGTAACAAATTTCTGATGGACCGCCCCCTTAAGTAGACATTTTTATTAAATCCCCACACTAACGTACTGTACATGCACTAACCCTTATCCCTGAGTGGCTTCCGGGCCTTGATAAGTAGTGATCACCTTGTAAAAAAAAAAAAAAAAAAAAAAACCGACGAAAATGTTATTTCAAAAACGAAACTATGACCGATTGACAGTACATCTCATATATATGCGCGGACGCCTCGACAATATTATGTGCTCATTCAATGTCGTTTTCTGTTGTGAGAATTCTATTTCAAAGTGAGGCGCAATGCAAGGACTTACTATCTTTTATAAAAGTTCGTGGACAATCAAGAAGCCAATGATAAGAGGTCATTATCAGCGTTATTGCACAGCCGTAAAAAATGAGAGTTACAAAGAAAATATAGTTATTATGATTGTGTTCTGAATATCATTAATAAAGGATCGCGGTTATTTATTTTGATATTACACCCCTACAAATTGATTTCATTCCTTTGTAATATCATCGAAAAGAAAATGATTGTTATATGTAATATCTTATTATCAGCTTTATTACACAGCATTGTCTCATTACTTTTACCGATATGAATTTTTTTACAAAACCGACTTCGAAATCTAGTGGGCGAGCACCTTTCCGCTATCCTACTTCTTCTTTCTCACAGAAGAGACGTTGCGAGTTTTTCTCTGCTGTATCCTTACATTTATCGTCGTCGCTCGACTGAGCTTCAATCTATGATCCCTTCTATAAAATTTTCAAAACAAATGTCTGTCTAGCTGCAACAACCGTCAACATTTTTCCTCGCTGTTTCTCTGTGGATAAAACTAGACGAGAATTCCATCAGCAATGTTTTCATCTGTGGAACACAATAGTGTGAAGCTGCTTCCCAGCTAACTATAAAATTGTCTTTTGAAGTACAGTAGAATCTCGGGATACGGCATTAGTCCATTACGGGGTTAGGATTTTGCCTAAGCAAAATTTTATACAATGCATATTAAAAATTAGTAACAAAATGCAGTACAGTATATAATACATGTGTATATAATCAAATAACATTATAAATAACACCATAAAGCGGTAAAATACCGTAACCAGGGACCGGAAAAAACATTGTATTCCACATTGTAACTTTTTTTTTTAACCTATCCCGGGGTCAACGTATCCCGGAGTTCTCCTGTAAATAAGTTATTGTTGAGCAACCATTTTATGTAATATATATAATTAAATCATACCCAGGTTCTGTAAATTATAAAATGTGAATTAATTGAGTGGTGTCTTCGTAATGAAATAATCAGGCCAGACAATATTTCAAATTTATAATTTTAGTAAGGTGGGGGGGGCGAAAATGTGGGTTAAAATTATGAAAAATGATTTTCGAAATTTGTAACATATCCAAGAATTATGAAAAATGATGCAATGAGAGTTAACTGATTGGTGTGTTTTTAATGAAATAATCAGCCCAGACAATGTATCAAAGTAATCATTTTCGTAAGGGAGGGGGCAATACAGTTTTTACTGTTTTAACAGGTTTTTTTAAAGGGTTAGAATAATATGATGGCGTCTTCATTGATATTGAACGCCCACAGAATGCCCAGCAGCAATGTATTTCATATGAAAATGCATCTGTGGAATTTCCACAGGTCCCGCTAGTATATATATAATTAAACCATACCCAGGTTTTTTTAAAAAAAAATTTTACATAGGAATCACCACATTATAAAGGCCAAGAGGCCACTTAAGGATAAGGGTTAAAGAGTGTACAGTAGAAATTGGACAATATAGTAATAATTAGTAATGAAAATTTGGTAAATTTGATAACTTATATTGAACGGCTCATCAAGAACTTATTTACGTTAGACTTGAACACAACCATATTGTAGTCAGCCGGAAAGCAGGAAAACGGAAGACAATTCCACAGGCGTGCAGTTCTAAGAAAGAAGTTTTGTTCATGGAATCTACGTTTAGATTTAGGCACAGATAAAGAGTGGGGGGAATTATTGATAGCGTTTACAGCTAGACGAGTGTTTCTTGTGAAAGTTTGGCGAGGGGAGGACCATAGACTGAAGCTCAGTCGAACACTTTCCATGAAAATAACGATACATCAGAGACAAATTCGCAATATCTCTTCTGTGAGATAGAGGTTGCAGGGAAGAGAAAAGGACATCTCCTACAAGGCTACAAAGTTTATTTTGAACTCTATCAAGGCAGGACAAGTCCTTTCTAGCAGTTCCTGCCCAGATGTGGCAACAGTATTCCATCCTTGGACATACCTGGCTCTTATATAGATAGAGAATTGCATCAGCAGTGAGATATCTACCGGATCGATAGAAAGATCCCACCATTTTTCCAGCGTCCTTGGCAACAGATTTGATGTACGTGTTCCATTTAAGATCAGGAGTAATGGTCAAGCCCAGAAGCTTGTCTAAACTTGAGGCCTCCTGAAGACGAGAGCCATTCATTTCAATTGATGCCAGATGTGGATCAGAATGTTGATGCTGTAAAGAGAGAATCTTGGTTTTAGATGCATTAAAAGTAACCAGCCACTCTTTTCCCCATTGTACTACGTGCTCAAGATCAGAGGAGAGAGAATCGGAGAGAACTTGGTCGTTTACTGTCTTAGATGTGCTACCATAAATGGTAGTGTCGTCAGCATAAATGTCTACAAATGATGTAAGGATGTGATTTGGAAGATCATTAATGTAGATCAGGAAAAGAGTTGGGCCCAGGATGGACCCCCGAGGGACACCGGCATTAATACTGTGAGCTTCTGATTATCCCCTCAACTACTACTCTTATGGACCTATCAGAAAGAAATGATTTAATAATTAAGAAGACTTTTCCAGCTATACCATAGCTAGAAATCTTAGTAAGTAAACCTTTATGTCATACCCTATCAAAGGCCTTAGATATGTCAAGAGCAATTGCCCTAGAAAGGTTGCCTCCGTCGAGAGATTTGCTAATCCTATGAGATATAACTGTAAGCACAACTGCTGTAGATCTAGCAGAACGGAAACCATATTGAGTGTCACTAAGAGGGTTATTTTTGTTGAGATGGTTGATTACTTCTGTATTTAACACAGATTCCAGCAACTTACTCATGACGCACAGGAGACTTATTGGCCTGAACTGAGAGGGGGATGAGCGATCACCTGAATTCTTAAATACAGGGCACACTGATGAAATTTTTCAGGGAGATGGGAAACTATTCTCCTTAAGACACCGTTTAAACAGTTTTGTAAGTATGGGCGCTAGTTCAGGTTGAAGTTTTTTGAGTACTATAATTGGAATACCGTCAGGGCCAGTTGCTTTATTGGAATCAAGGTTTTTGATTAGCTTGGCAACATCACGTACAGATATACGTATATCAAATAGCGTGTTTTCTGACACAGGAGGAAATATTGGGGGTTAGCGGCCTTGGTCGCAAAGGGTAGAATTAGCTGCAAAGTTCTTGACAAATAGTTTGGCTTTGTCTGATGCTGACGAGATTACCTCAGGTCCATTGATAATAGTTGGGATGGAGCACACGCTTCTGTTCAGGATTCTGTTTGCTATTTGCCAAAACTGGTGGGAACCAAGCCGTTGCTCAGCTACTTTAAACTTAACGGATTGAGCATACAACTCTCTTGCGTCTCTTATTACTTTCTTACAATGGTTGCTGGCAGTCCTTAAAGCGGCTTTAGTTTCCATACATCTATTACGTTTGTTCCAACATTTTCATACATCTATTACGTTGGTTTCAACATTTCTGATCATCTCGGTGATCTCTGGATCTTGATAAGCGGTAAACCCAGAGTGGAAAAAAAAAACAACAAAAAAAAAACAACAGAACAAACGGAAAAGAGTTGATAAATTAATGAAAAACACTTACTTTTGCTTCTCATCATCGGAAAATATTATTTCTTTTCACGAGCTCAGCCGAAAACCCATTCGCAGACAACTGCTTCGTTGTATCAAGGCTATTTGTTATAGCTAGACGTACCAAATGTTTGCAATTTAGCTTCGTAACACACCTGCTCAACATTACTCGATAAGATGAGACCAGTAGTCGGAAGAATCCAAATAATACGAATAATTATTGAATGTATTTATTTTATTTGCTGTTTGACTTAGCTTAGAATTAGATTTTTGTGAAGATTAATTTAAATATGATGTTTTTCATATTGGGGAGATGACTCAAATGAAAATAAAACAAAACAAAATTAGGTAAATTTATGTTTACGTGTACGTTCTGCCAACTTTGCTTTCATCTAAACAATATTATTCATTGTTTACTGCACTATTTTTTAATGTTTACTAACCTGTTTAGAACATAGTAGTATGGATATCTGACGTTGCCCAGAATTTAATAATAGTCAGCGAATGTTTCACCTTCCCATATTTTTATCATCATCGAAATCGGTCAAATCGCCCACATTTCAGCCAAATCGATTGATTGCCTGTACTAGTTAAGATCTCATCGGGGTACACCGGGAGGAATCTTCGCATGAGTCACCGTAATGACGTAATTCACCATACGTCGTAGTCTACACTGCACTGTAGAGAATACACTGTTTATTTTATAAAATTATTTTTATAACTTGAATTAAAGTTTAAGTTAAGTATCATAGTGCAATTGAGCTTTAAACAGAAACATTCATTCAAAAACGTCCCTGCCATATCAAGGAACCTACTGTTGATATTATATGTCGGTCCTTTTGGCTTATTTGCTAATAACATTTCTCAGATGCACTTGTGATGTTAGGCTGTGTAGGCTATTAACATTGATCAAAATCGCCTGTTCGTTCTCTCGTCAGATTATTTCGATTATCGATACTTATCAAAGACATTCCGATACAAAATCTATTTGAGAACACTACCATATACGTAAAGTACATTGTTTGAAATTCCATAAAATTAGTTCAGCCGTTTCGGACTCTATATGGAACGAAATCACACACACAGTCTATTGTATAAAATAGTAGATAGATATTGCTCTACTTGGGAATTCTAGGACAATAATTCAGCTAGTCTTGTGTAATATCCAGCTTAGTGATGTTTCTAGAGCCAACATGATTTGAGGAGGGTGCACTATTTCTCATATAGGCCAGCGTGGTGTGGCCATACTGAGGGGTTTGAGCTTCGAAAATTATCTTATTCTGAACCTGTGATCAAGGTAAGTTGCAGTCGAAAGTATCTTCATGAAAGATTATTGTGACAAATCTCTTGTACGGAGTGGCCTTAGACATTTGATGAAAATATCTATTAGGCATTCAAATTCTGTGTACATCGATTACGAGCTGCAGTTTTACGTTTAACTGTTTGCGTGCATTAACTACAGCTAAAACGGTGTACATGTATTATATAAAAATTAACAATATACGTAGTTCTATACTTCGAAATGTTGATATGCATTGTTTAAATGTAACACTAACTATATACTTTTTTACATTTTATAATATCTGCATGTATTGTTTTTACATTACAGATAACACTATTATTAGAATTTTTGTACTTAACACTGGCTACGTATTTTTACAGTTAAAACTGACTATGCGTTTTTTTACATACTTAACACTGACTACATGAGTATTTGCATAGGAATACTGACTACAATAATTGTTTTATAGTTAACACTGTTTTATAGTTAACACTGATTATGTGATTTTATTTATTACTGTAGATGTTGATTTCCTTTTAACTAACACAAATTACGTTAGATCTTATTACTTAAAATAATATCATTATTTTTTTAATTAACACTGTTTACGTTAAATTGTATACTTAACACATACTACAAGAATTGATTGATTATTTACATTTGTATTCTTTACGCACTATAGATGACTGTTTTTACACCAAAAATTGCTATGTAAAGTTTTTTATACTTCCTGCTGCCTACGTGCAATGCTGACACATAATATTATATCACATCATTTATGTCTATTGCGCACACCTAACACTATATGCGTGCATTGATGACAGCCGAAAGTATATGATTGCATCTTTTGTAATTAACATTGTTTCTTTATTGTCTACGAGCATTTTCCCAATAAGTAACCTTGTATAAAAGCTCAAATATAACTCGAGGATAAGAAGTATAAAGTTAGTTACGTCGACAATGAAACATCGAGTAACCCTGTTTCTAACTAGTCGGAAATGATTGCTAAAGTTTATGGCTTTATACGAATATGTTTATATTGGTCTTGAAAGCAGCAATGTTTGATATTACGTTTCTGAATTTTTGTAATAAACATTGCTTGTTCGTATCATTTGAATCTTCAGACTACTATCCGCAATGGCTATGGCTCGGTGGTTAGAGTACTTGGAAAAATCAATTGGAAACCTAGTATTCTCCCGCAGGTTGTAAGTTCAATTTTAGTGTAATCGACCAAAAAATACAATTGCGAATTATGAAGATGGAACGTACGAGCCTACGTGTATCTTAACTGATATATATATATATATATAATTTCATAACATACTATATATATTAGTGGTGGGACGATTAATCGGAATCGGAATCGTTAATCGTAAGAATCGTGTATTTTGGGAGGTATCGGAATCGGAATCGCATCGTTAAAAAATACCTTAATTTTCCGATTCCTTCATTACGATTCTTTTAGTCTGATGTTGAAAAAAAGAAAAAAATTTCCTGATATTTCTAACCGCAAGAGAAAAATGTTGCATGTTATAAAAAGAAACCAAAGGAATTCATTATTAACAGGGCAATGCTTAGTGCCCCTCCCTTACAAGGTTCATTCATTCAGATCTATTGTAATCAAAACTACAAAAGAGTTAACTTGAAAAGAAGTATGCAGGGCTCTACATTGCGAGTAAAAATAAAAAAAACGCTTATCTTTTTGACGATTGTTTTTTTTTACTGACAAATCTTCTAATGCTGAATGAAAATGCTTTTTCAAATTATATTTTCTTAAAATAAAACGAGCAAAGTCAAATTATTTAAACAGTAAACGGTTTAATAGAACAATGTACTTTTTTTTTCTTTTTTTAAAAGAAGGCTTTTGAAAGAAATATTTCTAAAATGAAATTGATCACGTTGTATTATTTCGCAAAGTTTTGACAGTTGTCGGCTTCTTTTGATGTTTCCAAAAAATCGACCCCATACCTATCTCTTCCAAACCTAAAGTTATTAAATAACCCCTTCGTTAATTCAAGGGTAATTAATTCAATTCAGTCAAGTTTTTTTTTAATTTCATTGCAATAAAATACATTTTTTAAATTTTTTTCTCCAGAAAGATAAAACCCTGAATTTGATTATATTAAAAGCAGAATAATATAATCTTTTTTCTAGAATTTTAAATTGGAAATTAAAAGTGTTTTGCGCAGTTTTTTGCCGAACGAAAAAGAAATTAATATATATATTTTTAAAAGGTTTTGTAATCAATTAATTTTTATGTCTAAATAATATTTACGATTAATTAAATAATTTCATTTTAAAAAGTATTTATGAATAGAATTTTACTTAAGACTTATAGTTTAGCAATGTTGAACTGCATCAACCATGTGTGAATTGAACACAGCCAACCATAAAAAAAAAATTCAAAAGAAAATGCATATTTGCATTTCATTATGTAAACTTTTATACATTGGTTTCAAAAATTAAATTCTGTAAGTTTTTTTTGTTAACTACCGGTTGGTACAATTTACCGCCCAATCCCTTTATATTTTTTTTCTTTTTGTCTTTTTTAGCGGATTTTTTTTTTTTTTTTTTACACATTGATCACCACTTATCAAGGCCCGGAAGCCACTCAGGGATAAGGGTTATTGCAAGTACATTACGTTAGTGTGGAGATTTGATGAAGTGTTTAATTAGGGGGGGGCGATTCATTAGGAATTTGTTAACATTGGACTTGAAGACATCCAAGTTGTAGTCCGGAGGGAAGCAGGCAGACGGAACAGAGTTCCACAGGCGTGCAGTTCTAAGAAAGAAGCTTTGTTCATGGAATCCGCGTTTTGATTTAGGCACAGATATAGAGCGGGGGAAATTTTTCACAGTGGATTCAGCTAGACGGGTGTTTTTCGTGAAAGATTGGCGAGAGGGGACCAGGGATTGGAGTTCAGACGAGCACCTGCCATGAAAATAATGATCAAACAAGAATAGGCTCGCAACGTCTCTTCTGTGGGAGAGAGGTTGCAGGGTAGAGAAAAGAGCATCCCCCACTAAACCACGAAGACTATTTTGTACTCTGTCAAGGCATGATAGGCTGTTTTTGGCAGCTCCTGCCCAGATATGGCAACAGTATTCCATCCTTGGACATACTTGGCTTTTATATAGATAGAGAATTGCATCAGTAGTGAGATATCTTCTGGAGCGGTAGAAGAATCCCACCATCTTTCCAGCGACCTTGGCAACATACTTGATGTATGTGTTCCATTTCAGATCAGGAGTAAAGGTCAAACCCAGAAGCTTGTCAAAACACGGGGCCTCACCCAGACGAGAGCCATCCATCACAATTGATGCCAGATGGGGATCAGAGCGTTGATGACGTAAGGATAGGAGTTTGGTTTTGGATGCATTAAAGGTAACCAGCCACATCTTCCCCCACTGAACCACGCGCTCGAGATCAGAGGAGAGAGAATCCGAGAGAACTTTGTCATTTACAGCCTTTGATGTGTTGCCGTAGATGGTCGTGTCATCAGCATAGATGTCAACGAATGATTTAAGTATGTGTTTAGGGAGGTCATTGATGTAGATCAGGAAGAGAGTTGGGCCCAGGATTGACCCCTGGGGGACTCCAGCATTTATATTGCAGGCCTCCGATTTTTGTCCATCTACCACTACTCTTATGAGCCTATCGGAGAGAAATGATTTAATGATAGAGAACACATTTCCAGTTATACTGTAGCTAGAAATCTTGTGAAGTAGACCCTTATGCCATGCCTTGTCGAAGGCCTTTGATATGCCAAGAGCAATTGCCCTAGAAAGGAAGCCTTTGTCAAGAGATTCACTAATCCTGTGGGATATAACCGTCAGCACATCTGCGGTAGATCTTGCAGAGCGGAAACCATATTGTGTGTCACTAAGAAGGTTATTCCTGCTGAGGTGGTTGACTATTTCTCTATTTAATATGGATTCCAGCAACTTACTCATAACACACAGGAGACTTATTGGTCTGTACTGAGAAAAAGAGGACTTATCACCTGAATTCTTAAACACAGGGCAAACTGATGAGGTCTTCCAGGGGGTCGGAAAGCACTTCTCCTTAAGGCAGCGCTTAAATAGTTTCGTAAGTATGGGAGCAAGTTCTGGTTGAAGCTTTTTTAACACTATAATTGGGATGCCATCAGGGCCAGTTGCCTTACTAGAATCTAGGTTCTTGATTTGCTTGGCGACCTCATGCACGGATATTTGTATGTTACCTAGCTTGTTCTGTGTTGTAGGAGGAAATATGAGGAGTTAATGGCCTTCGTCGCATAGGGTAGAATTAGCTGCAAAGTTCTTTGCAAATAGTTTGGCCCTGTCTGACGCTGACTAGATGACCTCTGGTCCATTGATAATGGTTGGGATAGAACGCACAACGCCAAAGTCCGAAAAAAGTCTTCCATGGAAACTTTTTGAAGTTGATGAAGATGATGAGTTGGAAGCTATTTGCAAAGTCTGTCAAATTAAAATATCGCGAGGAATAAAACCATCTAACATGACCACAACCAACATGTTAAAACATTTAACTATGATGCATCCAAATAAATTGGAGGAGCAAAATAAAAAAGAAAAGGAACAAAAAATTACCAACTAGTCACTCAGAGCAGTTTTATTAGTGAGGGTCGAAATCGCAGTGTCTTTTTTTTTTGCCTACGTCACCATCTAGGTGTCACCAATTTTTTTAACCCTCCTTAACTTCAAAGAGTAAATACAATATATACAACTAAAAAAATAATTTTTAAAAATGCTGATTCTATTCATGAAAAATTCTTTTAACTAGAAATTAAAACTTAGGTAAAGATTGCTGACTGACAGCAAAAGGAGCACTGGTTAACTACTGAACCACGTGGAAAGGTGTGGGGGGAGGAAAAAAAGGAAATTAAATGATGATAATAAATTATGATAACCGTCTTTGAAAGGCACTAAACTCCTAAAATTTACTTCTTTAAAATTTTAGGCGGCACTCCCCGGCGATTTTAAAGCACTCTCTCTCTCTCAAAAAAAAAAAAAAAAAAGATTTAATTTTTAAGTTTGGGAAAGATATATTTATTATAACCGAATT
>NC_136497.1:71737424-71787424 GCF_053919585.1 Euprymna scolopes
GGATTTGGGCAGCAAGATGTCGATTCACGTTACACTTGAACTTCTGCACGTCAGTACAGTTGGGGAAGCAGGGACCAGGAATGGAATTCCAGAGTCTAGTGGTTCTGGGGAAGAAACTACTGGAGTAGAAAGATATTTTACATCTAGGGATCTCTACAGTTTGGGAGTGGGATTTAGCAGCATGTCGGGTTTGTCCAGGGTGTTCACGTCGTGGGGGCATAAGTGCTTGCAGGTCGTCACAGCATTCACCATTAAAATACTTGTAGAACAGGCAGAGGAATGCAACATTTAGTCGATGGGACAGAGGCTGAAGCTTAGATGCCAGTTCTGGGCCTATCAGATTTGCGACTCTCCTTTGAACCTTGTCAAGGAGCGAGAGACTAGTAGCAGATGCACCAGCCCAAATATGACAGCAATACTCCATACATGGGCGAATGGCGGCCTTATAGAAGTACAGGATACTTTTGGGTGTTAGTAGTTGTCTAGCACGGTAGAGAGAGCCCACCTTCCTTGCAGCGGCCATGGCAATGCTTTCAATGTAATTGTTCCAACTCATGTTTCCTGTGAACGTTAGACCAAGGAGTTTGAAAGATGTACTCTCAGATAAAGAGTCGTTGGGCATTGCTATTGGTGGTAGAGAAGGTTTCTTGTAATTATTAAATGAAACTAGTTTAGTCTTGGCGGCATTGAACGTGACCGTCCAGTTTTGTCCTCATTCTACTACATCCTCTAGTGTTTCTGCCATTTCTTTAGATATGTGTTTATTTGTTTTCCTGTCGTGCCTGTTATAGCATATATACCCATCTCAGAGGCAATTTTGTCGGGGAGGTCATTTATGAATATCAGAAACAATAGAGGTCCAAGGATAGACTGTTAGGGCACTCCCGCATTTTTTGCTAGTATATATATATATATATATATATATATATATATATATATATATATATATATATACACGTCAATGTAGATATACATTCTGTTAATGTACAGTAGCGAGTTATATAAAAGGAACGAAAACAGCACGCATATAAATATGTTTTACTTAAAAAAATGCATGATTAGCAATAAAATTTTGCCGAATGAACGTTATTTGATCATTTATAAATATTATCAAATTTACAAAATTTTACATAAAAGTTACTTTAAAAATTAACAATTAAATGGAACAAAGGAAATAATCTTCAAGACTAAAGTAAAGTCATGATTTTTTTTTAATTTTCAGAATTTGTAATTAGCAAATATAAATCCGATTTAACGTTAGATAAAAAGCCAAAAACTTGCAAGTCGAAAAATTGATAAAATATATATAAAAATCATTTTGAAAATGTTACATTAATTGTCTGGAAATTTAATGAAGATACAGTTAATAAGATCTCAAGGAAAGCGATTGCTCACAGATTAATAAATGCAGGATTGCATTTCTATATTCAATCGTCGCATCCTTTTATTTCAACAATTGAAACTAAAGAGCATGCCTGGAGTATATAAGGGAACATGTTGTTTAAACTGACGCATAATGGGATATAGTTCATTACACTGATTTATACATTTGCTTAGATGGCGACACATACGTACACCACAGAATAGGTGAAAGATGGTCTTCTTATTGTGTCAAGAAAACCGTTACATTTTGTGGCGACAATGTCATATGGTGAGATATATTTCCTCTGCATGAGTCGGCTCCTATCATCTGCATACATAGCAACATCAATGCAGAGACTTACAAAAAGCTTCTATAGCAACATATAGTGGTAAGACTCCACCATAACATTAAAAAATTCTCTGTTTTCATGCCGAATAATGAATTCTGCCACAAAGTTCATAATGTTTGGACTTTATTTGAATAAGAAAGAATCACCCTAATGAAGTGACCAGCCCAATTGAATTTTATTTGAATCTAATGGAAATGTCTAAAAGATAATTGGAGAACTGGCCATGAAAAGAACCCCAAACAAACAAGATCACTTATGTGGATTCTTGAAAATCAAATGAGTTGGGTAAGGGATTAATGCTGAATTTTTTCCAATAGATTAATTAGATTATTTGGTCGAAAGTAGAGAGAATGTATTGAATGGAAGAGTTTACTAAATATTAAATTTTGTTGATATTGTGTTCAAAATAAAGTATTAATACGATCGTTCCTTAACTTTTGTTCATTGGTATATTTTTTTTGTTGTTTAATTTTTAAAAAATATGATGATATGATTATGATCGAAATTTACAGGACTAAATAAACTTATTTTGTCTTGTAAAAGCTACCATAGTTTCTTCAAATCTACTTTGTTTTATTGTAATTTCGCCAGGGGAAATCTATACGATGAAGTAAAAAAAAAAAGAAGAAATTATTTGAAATTAAGGTACGTAATAATATTTTTGCATATTCTTATAGACAATCATCCTAAATCTTATTTAGACAAAAAACAAAATTGATTTCTTCAAAGACAAAAATTGCGGTTGATGGTGTTTTGGGGAAAATTTTAAATTTATAATTCTATTAAAAATAGAAGAAAATGGTTTAATATTATTCTGCTTTTCAGGCTTTTATCTTTCTGGACAAAAAAGTTGCTTAAGAATAATGGATTTTAATATATTTTAATTCGTAAAAAAAAGCAACTTGGTTTATCTTTAATTTTTTTTGTCTACCTAGATACGAATATACAAAATCAGAGTAGTCCGAATAATCCAAATATCACAGGTCCTGGATATAACCTAAAACTATATCCGATGGTGAGGCGCCAGCTTGCAGGCCTTAGGGAGTGTGGAGCCACCCTTTAATTGCCATTGCTCCCAGGTCCACTCTGACCCGGAGTGGTAGCACCTGTTAGGGTCCCAACTATGGGTTAAATAGAATACGACTTAAAAAAAACAAATATACTATATTAAAAAATCGTTTTTCAAAATCACCAGATTCGGCATTAAATAACCTGAAAAGGGTTGATATGCCGTAAAACAAAACAACCAACCAACCAACCAACCAACCAAATATCAGAAAAGTTTGTTTTTTTTATAAATGTTACTTTTGTGTAAGTAGAATTCGTCAGCCTTGAAACTTTTGTTCAACTAAAGGAAGATATAGCCCGGATTTCAAACCTTCTCTGCTGTATGGCATACACCACGCTTCAGAAGTAAAATATGAAAAATGCGGTGTGAGGTTCCGAAGACGTTCCAGTCCGGATTATTCGTGTTTTACATCATCACTTATGACCTCGTTCTTGCGTAAGTGCCATTCCTTTGGATCCACCACCGAAATGCAGATCAGTATGCTACGTGCAACAACCTGTCCTCCATATCACACTAGCATCAAGTGACACTCAAACAACTACAATTACAATCTACAACCTGGAATGTTAACTCCACCCAGCCAGGAAAATTAAGCTAAGGATGCAACACTCGCAGTTGACCCTAGCCTGTTGTTTTCAAAAGTTTGTTTAAAAGTATGGAGTTAATATTGTTTTAAATGCGAGATGCTAGTTAGTAATACATGGCATATTGACCGTAATCTCTTTGTTATATTAAGAATAATTAACAGATTTGTATTTTATCAACAGATTTCATTACTTAAAAAAAAAAACGCTACTTCGCCGATTTCGCAGAGGAATTAGTTGGCCGAAACATTGTGAATAAACAATCCAATAAAAGATGAAAAACAACAACTTATAAAGATGAGAATAATAGTCCGAAATAAAAATAAATTGATATATATAATGCTCATCTCAAAAATGAATTCCAATCAAGGAATAATATATATAGTTCGTCGTATATTTGAATTATTCGGACTTGTCTTTAATGCTACTACCATTTTCAACCATTGTTCTTACTATTCCTCAGTACTATCAGTACTGAGGATTGAACCTTGAACTTTAGGAAGACAGTCTCATGGAACTGATTATTAGTTATATGTTGCTCCACAGGTTCTTGTGGGTAATTTTTGCTTGAATTGTGATTCAAGGTTTAAAGGGATCAGTTCGAAATTTATTCCAAATCTTGAATTCGAAATGAAGCACCACAGGAGGGTCGGCTGAACCATTGTACAAATAGCAACCAATATGGTTGTCTTCAAGTCCAATGTAAACAAGTTATTGATAAGCCGTTCCCCTTAAATTAACAAATTCACTGAATTTCCATTACTTAAAATTACTGTATTATCCAGTTGACTACTGTACATCTTAGCCTCGAGTGATCCCTGGGCCTTGATAAGTGGTGATGTCTATGTAAAAAACAATATGAGAACATTAGGAAAAATAATCCAAATAAACCAACTTATGAGTTTTCATCTAAAAAGACCGAAACATAATGGTCTTCATTGTCGTATTATTTTGTAATATATATTTATCTATATATGTTTTCAAAAGTAATTATGTTAAAAAAGCGTAACAAAGACATTGCAAATGATTAGTCTTTTTATAATGTTTTACAATATTTACAATCGCCATTTATTAAACCAAATAAAAAATATGTATCAGGCTGTATTGATTCGGGAGGTATGTAGTTGGAGGAGGCGCAGCTCTTGCTTCACAATCGCACGCGCATTTACCCTTGCAGGGTAAAAGAACCGTCCTCGTAAATAATAATCTAATTATATCAAATTTCCTCTACAAACGATTATTACGCAACTGTCACATTGACTACAATACATACATTAACACTTATTCTCGAGTGGCCTCGGGATCTTGATATGTGGAAATCCCTTCGTAAAATATGCTGAAATTTGATAGATTTTTGGTATGGAATATTGAACGATACATGTTTAGTTAATTTCGGAATGAATAAATGAATTATTGGTTGCAGTTCTTATAACACCAAACTTCAAAGTTGTTTCGATTATCCAATAACTAACCAATCGTACTGCAGCGTTCTACAACCTTGCATTATATAATATACCTTTATGAGTTTTGAACACATCCGTTTGAGTAGACACCCATAATTATGCATCTCGTGCAGTGAATATCTGGGAAAATATTATGAGACAAGTTGATTTTATAAAATATATTTTTTTATATATAATGGCTTGATTAAAGTTTAAAATGCAGAAGACAAGTATCATGCTTCAATTATGCTCTAAACAGAAATGTAAATTTCGAACGCGCTTCTGTCATCTCAAAGAACCTGTTGTTGATTTTATTTTCTTGTGCGGAGATAAAACGTCTCAATTGCAGTCGTAATTCTAGGCTGCACAAGAGTGTTATCAGGGCAAAATCGGGCTGTTCCTTATTTAATCGGATTTTTTTCCAATTATCGATTTTCGATATTTATCAGAGGCATTTCGATAGAAAGCGTATCTAAGAACACTCCCAGATACGTAATGTACATTTGTGTGAAATTTAAGAAGAATCGGAGTCTATAGGAAACGAACTCACACATACACACTTTTGCATAATCAAATATATAGGACAGAACATATACTACACTTAGAATTATTTCAAAAGTATTTTTTCAAATGCGTTAGCAAAAAAATTGGGTATAAGGTCATTCAAATATGTAAGGGGTAGTCTATCTTTGGTCATCCATGGCTACAAATTCTTACAAATGTGTATCCTACTTTTGGTTAGAATCATTTCAATTACCAAAATACCACATTCACATAAGGGGTTTGTTCTACTTCGGATATGTTCAATTTCATTTGAACGAGAATTTTTCATAAATATTCATATGTGTATTGGAACTGTTTAATGCTAATCCGAAAATCAAGAAACTTTATTTTACTTCGAGTTTAAACGCAAACGTCAATGGAAAAAGTTACAACGTATGTTACTACGTAATATTGATTCATTTTTTCCTCAAAATTTATGGAACCCACTGACAGGTATGTAGCAGCAACGACATCTCGACGTATGCAAGTGACTAAGCCGTGGTGCAAGCGTGACGTCACAGCAGGATCAAAGGAAGAGGAAGAAAAGAAAAGCCGAGAGGAAATAAAAGCATCTATCGACAGGGGAGAAGAAACCCCACGTGTCGACACGGCAGAGGTTATTAAGGACGGAAACTTTTAAACAAGATGCAAAAACCATTCTAAACTTTTAATAAGATTTTCGGATGACAATATTGTCGCTGGCTTGGAAAATATGTGTCAGCCGACTTCATGAGGAAACGACCAAAAATAAATGCCTTTTCTTTCAACTGAAAAAAAAATCGTGTCGAAATTCTTTTCTTTGTTTCCTCGCGAGATTTTCATTCACAACGTCGGGTCCGTGTTAAGATGTAACTAGAACGTTACAATAAGGAAACGTGTCCATATTATGTCTGGAACAATACAAAAAAGAATATATCAGTTTTGTAGACGTGTCATGTGTAGTTTTTTACTTTTAACTGGACATACATATAATGTAAGCCATGTTTACACATGGAACACACACATTGTATGCAGTCTACTTCGCAAAGTAGACCAAGACAAAGAATAACTTGAACTCATCTTTTCATGTAACAACGACAATAATTTCTTCATTCTCCCATTACGCGTGACTTCCTATTACGGCCGTGACGTCACCCACGTCTCTAACGTGATCGTTTCTCTAACATGCCCTCTCATTTTTATAATCTTTTTCCTTGCAGTAACGTCATTTCACATTTCGCATGCATTTACGAAGTCTGAGTCTGGTCGGGCCCTTTGCATTACGTAGTCTGAGTCTGATCGGGTTCTTTGCCCGGAGCAACGTGACTCTCATTCTTCAGATTTCTCTGTATTCCATCTGATGCCTCAGATCTTCAGGATCACTGTTGGCGTCATGTGTAATTTGCTGGATTAAGTGGATCCAGGTCGTTCTATTGTCATGCACCCGTGCCGTGGAATTCAACGTAATACATTTTTCACTAACTCTTGCTTGCTCCTATGGCAGTGACCAACAAATCGTAAAGGTTACTCCCTGATCGTAGTAGATGTGGTAGGCAGGTTTCCATAAAGCTGTTTTTTCGTGGGATGATCTTGCCAAGATATATTTAGCACTGTTTGTAGCATACGGGTGTACGTGCGGTCTAGCTTTCTTGCCAATAACAAAAAAATAATATTTATATTATAGCTCCGGTCTGTGAATAATGTTTTCGTTGTTATAGGTTCAAGCAATATTATACGGAGAGGAAAGAGTTCAATTCGAGCTGCTTTTGATTATTTAACTTTTTAAATGCTTTCGCCATTTGACTTGGGTGCTCAGCAGTTCCATGTTTTAGAGGTCGAAAATACATTGTCTTATGCAAAAAACTGCTGTCTTACAAAAAACCAAGTCCCAGGATCGCTCCCTTGACGCATGAGGACCGATTCTTACTTTTCTCCCGACGAACGCAAGATTTCGCGACGCTAACAACGTACTCATTCGTGCGCTTTCTTACACGCAAAATTCCCAAACATTTTTTTTTTCCAACGTTCTAATTTAAAAGACAAAAGGCGCGTTGCGTCTTTTGACGGGAAATGATAATTAAAAAGTAAAATTTCAATTACATTAATCGGCGCGCTGTTGATAATTATATTGAAACGTGATTACGGGGGGGGGAGCGTCGGAACGAGAACGAGAACGAGGCTATGGAATTAAATCGGCCCTCTGAAATGAGAACGGCTTTACGAATTGAAAAGTGAAATTTAATCTAAAATTAAAATTCTCTCGCGTTTATTTTATTTTAAAATTTTTCTCCTTCTTTTTACTTTATTTTATTTCTGTTTCGTTTTAAATTCCTGATGGAATGTAATATTAAATTACAGGGTTGTTGCCATTTATTTATTTTTGTTTTTTTTTCATTTTAAAATCGCTTGATTAAGGCCCGCTGTATTGAATTTATAATTTTTTTTTTCTGCATTGTAATTCTTGTTTTTGTTTTGGAAATTTTCTTTTTTGTTATTCCAATATTTAAAATTGATTTTCTCCATTTTTCCAATGTTTAAGCCAAGACCAGGTTTTCAATTGTGAAAAAATAAACATTTTTCACTGAAATAAACCCGGACATTTTCAAATTTATATACTACATTTCAGATTTTAAGTGTAAAAACACGCGCACACACCAATACAAATACGCGTGAACAAATATACGAATGCAAGCATATATACAGTTTCTATATGCATATACACTGGTACAGCTTATGAACTATTATAATAAAACCGAATCTTCTGTCGGCATACTCCGGCTATTTACGTAAACAGACTAGAGATGAAAAATAAAAACGAACTAGTGTCAAAATCAAAACGAGGCGACGCTATCAAATTGGAAGAATTGTAAATAACATTTAAAGCAAAAAACAAAGAAGGAAAAGAAACAGACGATGTATGTCAAATTATGTGAAAAAAAAACCCCAACATTATTAAAAAAATAAATATAATAAAAAACTGTTATAAGTTTTCCATCAGGGAGTAAAGATTTCCTTAATCATTTTTAATTTATTTGTTTTCATATATTTGGGGTGAGGATAAAGAAATAGGATAAAAAAATGCAACGCTTTCTTTTATTCTTTTACAGTATTAAAAAGTATGGTAATAGTTTCCATTTTTTTTTAAATGTTGGAGATTTTCTATTGGAGTTAACGTAAAGGAATGCTAATATTTGCTGGATTTACAATTGATAATTGTTGTCTGTTCTCTTGCAATCGGATTGGTTAGGCGATTCGTCATCTTCCGTTTAACCAGCTGGAAGATGTATACCAAGAATCGATTTTGGCATGGGTCATCGACTGTATTAGAACATATATATATATATATATATATATATATATATATATATATATATATATATGTGTATATGTGTGTGTGTGCGTGTGTGTGTGTGTGAATATGTATATAAGTGTGTGTATATATATATATATATATATATATATATATATATATGTTTCATTTGTTTCCAGTCGTTCTGAACCTCCACTTGCCACTGGTATGCAACAATATCGACTAGGGAGAGGTGTGATTTGAGATTGCACAACTGTTGCCACAAAGATTTCACGCGCAGCAACCCTTACAGTGGGTATATATAGTCTGACAATATATATATATATATATATATATATATATGTGTGTGTGTGTGTGTATGTTTATGTATGTGTATATATATGTGTATATATATTTACATATATGTGTATATATATTTACACATGTGTATATATATGTATATATATGTACATATATGTATATATATACATATATATACACACACGCACACATATATATGGATGACTTATATATATATATATATATACATATATATACATATATATATATATATATATATATATATATATATATAATTATATTATTTAATCCTTTCGGGAATCATCTGTGCAGGGAGTCTCAATTACCGTCGGTCGGGAGATTCGAATTGGGCTGACTCCATTAGCAAAACACAAACTACTCAGCCAACATTAACCGCGATGAATGTAGTTGCAATTAAAATTTATATAAAGCGTAAATATCATTCAATTCAGCGATGTTTTGATTTTAAAATCATGATCTGCGCACGTGGGCTTAAGTGACCTACTTATTTCAACGTAAAATGTCCGAAAGTATAAACTGGGTTCTTAAAGAGGCTGATATATATATATATATATATATATATATATATATATATATATATATATATATATATATATATATGGCGATTAAGCTACACTGAATATTCGGCGTTTCATCTCCTCTAGGATTCCTCAGGCTTATGCGCGAATTCTGTGGTTGTTTATCGTTTTTATATGGTCCTCTTCTATTGAGGATTTAGTTAGCCAATCAGCTTTCTATTATACGCCGCGCCCCTTTCTATCAGCCAATGGGCATGCATTTTATCGGAAAAAGGACCTGTTTTAAAACTAGGTAAGTGTTTTTTTTATTGTTAGTTTATATATATATTTTATAAATTACTAACTAGCTCTACCTCCGTATTAAGCACTTTGGAAGTAAATACTTAAAGTTTACGCATAAATCTATACTTTCGCATATTATTTTTATGTGAGTAAATGAAGTAGTTATATATATATATATATATATATATATATATATATATATATATATATGTATGTATATATATATAATTTGATTAAGAGATATAGTTTATTTATCCGTCTACAGTATTTGCATCAACACTGCTAAAGGAGGAAACGCTGGAAATCTGTGTAGCTTAATTGCCATAACTTCCTAACTTACTATATGTAGAATGGATGTATTATTTTTCCCCCGTTTTATAACAACTTCCAATTATTAAATAATGAGATACTATATAATAAGGTGCTATTAGATTTACGGGAATACTCAATATCGAAGTAAAGTAACGTATTAATCGGATTTGCATGCATAATTATCACTAGGTCTATGACAACAGCATATTCTTTTCATTTTTTTGACTCTCGAGTATATATCCGACACAGTTATACACAGTTAACCAACCGAGAACCACATTACTCTATATAAAAGCATATAAGATATCAACGGATACACACTCGAGAGCCAAAACAATGAAAAGAATATGCTGTTGTCCTAGCCCTAATTATCACTAAGCAAAAAATAGAATTCCAAAACGAGCGAGCGAAATGAAATACTTCTGATAACGTTGAAAGAATACAACAATTTTGAAACAGTAAGCTATTTTGATTCTACTCGAGTAGCAACAACTGAAAAATTCAATCAAATTAACTTAACCTTACCGACTAGGAACTTTTGTCTTCGGCCCTCAAAATCAACAGAGATTAGAAAATTCCTGTAATGATTCCTTTGGTTTTGCGGTAGTTAAATTCCGTGCAGTTCTAGGGGATTTACCCTCCCAAGCCTTGCATTCTCTATTTGAGAAGAGGTTAATTTATTGCTAATCACCTGAGGCACGCTTATCGGGGAATGCTGGTGGGGCTGCCCATGCACTTTTTACAGGTCAGAGTTGCCCCTCTTCTTTCTAACACGGGTGTATAAGATCTTGCAATCGTAGAGAGGAAAAGAACGGGCAAAGAGTTGATTTTTTACGTATATATATATATATATATATATATATATATATATATATATATAACTACTTCATTTACTCACATAAAAGTAATATACGAAAGTATAAATTATGCGTAAATTGTAAGTATTTATTTCAAAAGTGCTCAATACGTAAGTCGAGCTAGTAAGTTATAAAATATATATGGCGATTAAGCTACAATGAATATTCCGCGTTTCATCCACTCTAGGACACTTCAGGCTTATGCGCGAATTTTGTGGTTGTCTGCCGTTTTTATATACGCACCTTCTATTGAGATTTTAGTTAGCCAATCAGCTTTCTAGTATCCACCGCGCCCTTTCTATCAGCCAATGAACATGCACTTACCGGACAAAGGCCTATTTGATCTATGGTTGACTTGTTCCTTTGTGTGTGCTCTATTTAGACTGGTTATCTAGTTTTTTGACAAGGTGTATATATGGCGATTAAGCTACACTGAATATTCCGCGTTTCATCCACTCTAGGATTCTGGATGAAACGCAGAATATTCAGTGTAGCTTAATCGCCATATATATTTTATAACTTACTAACTAGCTCTACCTACGTATTGAGCACTGTTGAACTTAAAGTTTGCGCATCAATTTATATTTTCGTATATTGATTTATGTGAATAAATGAAGTAGTTTATATATATATATATATATATATATATATATATATATATATATATATATATATATACGCAGTACTGCCTGCGATTTTTTATTCGTTCGAATAGATCAGAAAGGATTTAAGCTTCATTGTTAGGATGTGTAAACGTTTTATTACGTTGTTTCAAATATTGACGGGGTGGGACTCTAAGAAAGCAAGTCATGTCATAGAACTGGATCAGAAGAAAAGAGGTGACAATGAATAGCCGAAACATTTTCATTGAATATGGTGGCGACTATATAGAAAACTAAATTCGAGATCACAGAAGGTCGCTAGTTTTAATGCTATCACCCCGGTTTTTGCAGCTCGTGAACTTTTTTGATTTAAAAAAGTAGGATAGATGTACTTTTAAAACGACCCTTGTATGATAAAACCTGTTCCAGCCGATCATTCGCAGTCATCGTTCATTGCTGGCGAAAGTGAATTGAAAATGGCGATGACAATGGAGAAAAATAAATTCCGGCACACACAAAAAAAATGTTCGATATAATGGTACCATCCCCGTCTTCATTGCTCTTTAACGTTTTAGGTTTTAGTAAAAATAAGAAAACTTGCTTTTTGAAAAACGATCGTATATATCTATACTCCTATATTATTTTTTGTGTGTATTGATATTCATATTAAAACCCCTTTTTTTTTTCTATTTTTTTAAAAAGAAAATAAAATTTTGTTGATGGGTCGCGAATTGCATTCATCGGCATTCATAGCTAATTTGCATTAAACGTCCATTTTAATTAATTCCCTATTAGTTTTTTTTTTTTTCAGATTTCTTATAGGATGATTATCTTTAGTTCACTATTATGTTTAAGTATATTCATGCAGATATTCTACATGATTTATACTTACGTAAAATGGTTACAGTTAACACAAACCTCTTTCTACATATATTTATATATGCGTATATATATTTGTTTCAAATGTTTTACCTAGCAAACTCCTCTGTTAGTTTTTGGTCTACAATCATGAAACTTAATATATAGAATAGTCGAACCCATGATTAAATTTATATTTGGGTTTTAGCCGGGGAAAATTTGTGCAAAAGTGAAAAGTTTAGAAATGGAATTTGCCACTTGAAGGTACGAATACGCATGCGTAACATAATAGCTATTGGTGTATGCTTTTTAGCCTTACGTAAAGCACGTTTTCATAGCTCAGGCATTAACGTAAAAAAAAGGTAAATCATAAGTTTAAACGTTTTGGCTTCGATTCTAGGTGGTGGCGCACGATTCATTTTTTTTTTTTTTAACTTTTAAAATCCTTACTATATATTGGGCCCAATATAATATAATCAATACTAAATCTGCATTAATCAAAATATCATATTTAAGCGTATAGGACCGAGCAATGCCAGGCGGCCTGCTAGTGTATATATATATATATATATATATATATATATAAGTTTTGAAAATATGTACGGCAATTAAGTTACACAGAATTTTCCCGTTTCATTCTCGTGAGGACTCGTAAGGCCATTGCATGGAATTGCTGTTGCTGCGTGTTTTTTATGGTTATTGTATTACTTGGTTTGATAGTCAGTCAATCAGATCCGTTGTTATTCAGACAACTATTAATTGTAGCCAATCGGCGCATGTTTACACGCCAGAGTAATTTCATTTCTAATTCATTTGTTTCTTTCTTCTTTTTTGTGTAGATCGGGTTACTTTTTTGCTTGTGTTTGGGAATTGACTTGAATGCTTTTCACTTACTTTTTATTTTGTACTAGTGTATTTGTTTATGCATTTGTTTATCAATTTATTATTATTATTATTATTATTATTATTATCATTTTGTTATTGTTGCTGTTATCATTATTTATTCATGCTTATTGTTTGTGTTGTTATTCTAAGGTAAATTTTAGTTTGTGTAGTCATACGTTTGCTTTCTTTACTATTGCAGTTTAATAAATTCTGGAGGTCTTTAAAGTTTATGATTGCTTATTTCTCATTCAAATATAGTCTACAATGCAAAAAATATATGTAATACAATATATATATATATATATATATATATATATATATATATATATATATATATATATATAACTACTTAATTTACTCACATAAAATTAATATACGAAAGTATAGATTTATGCGTAAACTTTAAGTATTTACTTAAAAAGTGCTCAATACATAGGTAGAGTTAGTTAATAAGTTATAAATATTCCGCGTTTCATCCACTCTAGGACTCTTCAGGCTTATGCGGAATATTCAGTATAGCTTAATCACCATATATATTTTATAAATTACTATATATATATATATGCATGTATACATACATACATATATACATACATACATGGGTGCTGGTTGATTGGTTGGTTGTTTTTAGTTTTACAGCATATCAACCCTTTTTAGCTTATTTAATTCCGAATCCAAAGATTTTGAAGAAAATCTTTTTAATAGAATATATTTGTTGTTTTCAAGTCGGTTTCTATTAAATCCATAGTTGGGACCCTAACAGGTACTACCACTCCGGGTCAGAGTGAACCTGGGAGCAATGACAATTAAAGAGTGGCTCCACACTCCCCAAAGCCCGCAAGCTGGGGCCTCACCACTGGATATAGTTTAAGGTTATATGCAGGACCATACATGTGGGTGCGAAAGATATTAAATCTTATGATTTAATAAAAATTTTGAAAAAAAAAAAATATAAATTTGTTCTTAACGTCCTTGGAACAAAACATTACGTATTCTTTTATCAACTGCGCTAGGCTAAGGTCGTTTGTCAATCCATCCAATCAGGTCTTCAATGCAGAAATTTTTATCTAAAGCAAATAAGACAAGCCCAATTTTCAAGCAAATATTATTATTTTGGAGAAGTGACACTTCGTATTATGAGGTTGAATGATAGACTATCAGGTCTTTGCTCGACTAGACCAACACACCTAAATCCCATTACAGAGTTTCTTCAATGGGAGCCCCAAAGGAATCTTATATGTAGGGGGAGCCGTAACGGCCGAACTATACGATAGATCTCACAAAAATTTAGTATCTTCCCTCCACCATTCAAATCCAACTCACACTCTTGCTTCTCTTTCTCCTCCTCCGGAGTTTCTTCAGACCTGATTGATTCTGATTTTTTTTGTTATCAATCAATGTTCACTCACCCAGAGGATACATCTACTGAAGATTGTCTTGGACTATCTATATTCCTAGGGGTTTTATATGGAGCCCATCTTGGAAAAAAATTTTTTCACACAAAAGCCGATTCCAGTATGGGTTTTTCATTGATGAAGGCATTTTTTTTTTCTAAATAAAGATGAATAATCTTTAGGTGATTTAACTCTTGTAATTTGTATTTTAAGCTCTTTGCATCCTATCTTCTTCTAGCCAAGCATGCACTAGCGAAATATGCTAACCAGCACATCTTTACAACTCAAGTTTCAAGAATGATGGCATACATACGCACGCGCACACGCGCACACACGCACACACACACGCGCACGCACACACACACACACATATATATATTCTTCAGAATAAAATTATTTAACAACCAACTGGTATGGAACCCTCTGATTATAAATATTATTGCCAGTAATATTCTATAAGTACTATCTCATCTAAATAAAAATTGCTCGATATACAAGATAGAGCAAATAAATCAAATTTCAGTCATTCAATAAATTTAAAAATTTATGGCGTGAAATGCTTAATTTTCAAATTGAAAGATTTTTATTATTCTATGTAAGACAACGAGTACATTTGAAATATTATAACTCCTTATCCCATAGGATTTCGATGTCGACCATCTTTTCAGAGGAGAAAATATTAGCAAATAGTTATAATGGTTTACACCTGATTTACTAAAGTCAGTGAGACATGGAAAATTACAATTAAAAGTTTTTTTAAGTATTCAAATATCGTAGAGTAAGGGAAGTTAATAAAAAGGATATAAAATGCACATCCAAATTGCATGGTAAAATCTAATGTGAATGTATTTGATAGCAGTGAGGTGAAGTGATCCAAACTGAATTTTGAGTAATCCACATCATAAAGTACCAGTCCGAAGTAAGCATTTTCCTGGAGAAAATTTTCTTTGTTTATACAATGAGTCCGGTAAAAAATATTATATAGGTCCAGTGGATCGGTTTATTAATAAACATATAATTTAATATATTTAATATTTTATAATCATAAAACATGAGCTTAAAATACCGCTCCAAAATAACTTCAGATTGTCAATAAAATAAAATAAAACCGCTTTCAGCATATATATATATATATATATATATATATATATATATATATATATATATATGTATATATATATATATATATATAGCCAGTAGAGTTTAGTTTCCTAGAAGTATATCCAATGAAACAACATGTGTCTACCAAAGAGTGCTCAATGAGTGAACAGAGCAGGTATATTAAATTTATTTATACAAACATTAATGGCTACATATGTGCATAGATGTTTCTGTAATCACCCGCGTTGGGGGACTACGTCTTCAGGCCAAGAATTAACGTTGAGAGTTCTCGACGGTAATTCTTGGCCGGAAGACGTAATCTCCCAACGCGGGTGATTACAGAAACATGTATGCACATATGTAGCCGTTAATATTTGTATATATAAATAAATTTAATATATATATATATATATATGTATATACAGGTGTTATCGATAAAACATAGTGAAGCAAAAACAAACCAATTCCTGAAGACGGTCATGACGGGTGAAAACGCTAGGAATCACCGATAAAAAGGCTCTCGGACCCATACACCACGAAATATCCGTAGAGATCAAAACAATTACTCGCTGAGTCGAAACAGTAATTATATCATATTACGAAAACTAAATTCCGTTGTCAATTCGACAAAACCAAAAGATTCCGTTATCTTTAGTTTGCCCTGTATACAGTACCGTTTAGCTGTATCGCAACGGATCAGCATGACTAGGCAAGCAGCAACTTCAATACAGGAGTGAAACTCGACCGCCCAAACGACAGTAGGCGCTTTAAGCCGTTACGCTATTCTCCTGCTGCTATGCCGGTCAGTGAACTAATAATGTTCCAAACGCCTAAGCTCCATTTGTTTTCACAAATAGTATCGCTTTATACGCTAATGGCAGTTTGTATATTACTTCTCACTATGCTCAACTGAACCACTGAAGATAAGGAACATTATATATATATATATATATATATATATATATATATATATATATATATATATATATATAGCCAGTAGAGTTTAGTTTCCTAGAAGTACATCCAATGAAACAGCATGTGTCTACCAAAATAGTGCTCAATGAGTTAACAGAGCAGGTATATTAATTTTATTTATACAAACATTAATGGCTACATATGTGCATACATGTTTCTGTAATCACCCACGTTGGGGGATTACGTCTTCAGGCCAAGAATTTTGACGGTAATTCTTGGCCTGAAGACGTAATCCCCCAACGTGGGTGATTGCAGAAACATGTATGCACATATGTAGCCATTAATGTTTGTATAAATAATATATATATATATATATATATATATATATATATATATATATATATATATAAGCAGTGTACATAGTAAGTAAAAGAGAAGGGGAGATTTTAAACTCTTTCCCTTTTTGCGTCTTCGTTTTCTACTAGATTACATTCTCATGTCTAATTCAATCCTTATGAATCTTTATATTATTTTTATTTCGCCGTTTACCTTCTCAAATGAAATCAATATAAAATAATTTGCTTTTTTATTCATTTGTTTGTATCCGTTTCGTCTTTCTTCCCATCTTCTCACTCTATCACAATCTCCCCTCTCTCAATTTCTTATTATTCCCCACTCCTTCTTCTCTCTCCTCTCTCTCTCTTCCCTCTCTCTGTCTTCCTCTAAGCCAATCGATTTTCCACCTTGTTCCCTTTCCATAATCGCCTTACAACTGTGTATATCTTTTTTTATTTATTTTATTTCGCTTTAAAATTGAGTTTTCATTATCAATTATTTCCCTATTGCGTTTTTCAAATGAGATCCTATCGTCACGAAATGGCTACTTTGAATGGATTATCCTTATCTTTCTGTCTCTTAATCCGTCAACGCGAGGGATTGGTCCTTGTGGTGCAAAGAAATAGATTTTTAATTTCCATTACGTCAATTAACAACGATTGTTAATTAAAATCAACATTTCAAAGACTTTTTACCGCCGGCATTTTTGCTTTCGAAAACTACAGAAATATCATTGTACACACGCACACATGCATCAGCGTGTCTGTTTATGGTGTGTAAGAGAGGAAGAGAAAGAGAGAGAGAGAGACAGAGACAGAGACAGAGACAGACAGACAGACATACACAGAAAGAGTGAAAGAGAGAGAGAGGCTATAATTAATTTAAGAGACGGAAGAAATATACATTCATGTTTTCGTGTGTGTGTGTGTGTTTGTGTGTGTGTGTGTGTGTTTGTGTGTGTGTGTAAGAGAAAGAGAGAGACAGACAGACCGACAGACAGACAGGCAGAAAAACTGACAGAGAGAGAGAGAGAGAGAGAGAGAGAGAGAGAGAGAGAGAGAGAGAGAGAGAGAGAGAGAGAGAGAGGGCCATAATTAAATTAATAAATAGAGGAAGAATATAAATGCATGTTCTTTTGTGTGTATGTGTGTGTGTGTGTGTGTGTGTGTGTGTGTGTGAGACAGAAAGAGAGAGGGAACGATAGAGAACCAGGAAGAGAGAGAGAGAGAGAAAGAGAGAGAGAAAGAGTGGGAGAGAGAAAGAACTAGAGTTATCAAAAAGTGAGAGAAAACGGAAGATGGAGGGAAAGAAAAAGTATATCTGTAGAGTATCAAAGTGAGATAGTTATAGTGAAAGAAATCAATACTGAACAAAACAGAGATAAGAAGAGAGAGAGAGAGAGAAAGAGAGAGGAAGAGAGAGAAAGAGAGAGCGGAAAAATATAGTTTAAATAAAGAAGTTATAATAGACATGCTTTATTATAAGAAATTCAAGTTTTGTTGTCTCCATGTTATTGCCTCACCATGAGGGCAGAGTTTTCCACAGGGTCGGATTTTTATTTGAGGTCAGTCTAACTTCCCCAAAACAGAGTAATATGCATTGGAACTATAATAAAAACTAGCGCGACCTGTGGAAATTCCATTCATATATCGATGTTGGCATTCTGTAGATGTTCAGTGTAAATGGAGACGCTCTGATATTATTGTGTCTTTTTTTGTTAAAACTGCAAAAGTATTTATCCAAGCTAGCACGAACGCCCGGCAAAGCCCGGCAAAGCCCGGCAAAGCCCGGTCGTAAAGTACGTTTAAATATGATTCTTGCCGGTTTCATATATATTATTATAGAGTTAATGTTCTAGCAATTTTTATATATTTTAAAGTCGCGATTTAATATATATATATATATATATATATATATATATATATATATATATATATATATATATATATATATATATATATATATCCACGTGATACGGGGCCATTAGCTTGAATCGAAACCGAAATAAAAACTTATGGAAAAAATATATGTGTATATATATATATATATATATAACTTGAGTTCCTTCAGCCATAATCGAAACTGAAGCCAAAACCTATGAACAATTTTTGATAAAATTATTTCAAAAAAAAAAAAAAAAAAGAGATTACTGGAGTGCCATTAGTTATAATCGAAACCGAAACCAAAACTTATAAAAAATTCTTGATAAAATTATTTATTAAAAAAATGGATGACTTAAGTGCTATCAGCTATAATCAAAACCGAAAACAAAACTTATGAATAATTCTTTGTATAATTATTTATGACAAGAAATGGAAGTACATAACAATTAAACGACCCGGTTGTAAGCGTGACATAGAAAATAACACACACGCTACCATATTAATATATAGATTGCTTCAGTCTAAAAAGATTTCTCCTACATTGCGGGGTCGGCAGAATAGATGCAGTTCTGTATAATAAGAACATATATTACACTTTTGTTGGAGCCACAAGCCTTGTTAGTTCTTTTTTCTAGCCTAGTTTAGAATGTTATACTTACAGTACATGCAGCAACATTCTACACTGCAAATGGAGCAATATGCACCATTTAGCTAGAACATGATATGGCAAGCAAACACAGCACCATCGCCACTTCCCGGAGAAAGAAAAAGAATGAAAAGCGTAACAGAGGGTGAGAGAGAAAGAGAGAGAGAGAGAGAGTGTGTGTGTGTGTGTGTGTGTGTGTGTGTGTGTGTGTGTGTGTGTGTGTGTGTGTGTGTGTGTGTGTGACAGAGAGAGGGAGATAAATGATTGCGAATTTGTGAAAGAAAAAAATCCAACTATATTCGCCTTTTCATTTAAAAAGTATTTGCAAATATTTACTTTCTCTCCTCCTCAACCTTTAAAATGACAATTTTACACCTTTTCGGGTATGCTGAAAACGAATATCACATTTAAATTTTGCGGGGACAAGTAGTAGTCTGGAGATCAAGACCTTCATTATCCAATGTAATCCCTCGGATGGCCATCTTTTTTCTCCAACTCAACAAGTACTAATAAGCATACGTGTTAAAAAATGTAAATGTGATATTCGTTTTCAGCATACATGAAAACGTGTAAATGTCGTCATTATAAAGGTTAGTGTTACGGTGAAATGAAAGTAAAAAAAAAAAAATTAATAATAGTTTTTTTTTTTTTTTTTTTTTTTTAAGGAGAGCATCTCAGGCCAACATCAATAATGCCAGACGCATTACTCTAACTTCTGTCGATCGGAAAAGCATAAATTTGATCTTGATTTTACTTTCGTCAGTCTTAGAACTCTCGCTTTCGCCATATTTTTACTTTAGTCCTCGAATTCCATGAACGATGTTTATGACAAAAGAAGAAGATTAACTATTTTATGTTTCGGTCTCTATCAATCTAACACTTATCTTTGGCTTTTTTTTTTTTTTTTACTTCGTATTAGTAGTATTTTAGCGCCTCACATTAAGTGGCTTCATACCTTGTCTGGAGCGATTTTCATACGAAATAAGTTGTCCTACAGTGTTTTGCTAGATATCGAAAATAAAGAAACTGATGCAATTCTCTATCTATATAAAAGCCAAATACGTCCAAGGATGGAATACTGCTGCCATATCTGGGCAGGAGCTGCTAAAAACAGCCTATCCTGCCTTGACAGAGTACAAAATAGACTTCGTGGCATAGTGGGGGATGCCCTTTTCTCTACCCTGCAACCTCTCTCCCACAGAAGAGACGTTGCGAGCCTATCCTTGTTTTATCGTTATTTCCATGTCAGGTGCTCGTCTGAACTCCAATCTCTGGTCCCCCCTCGTCAATCTTTCACGAAAAACACCCGTCTAGCTGAATCCACTGTCAAAAGTTTCCCCCACTCTATATCTGTGCCTAAATCAAAACGTAGATTCCATGAACAAAGCTTCTTTCTTAGAACTGCACGCCTATGGAACTCTGTTCCGTCTGCTTGCTTCCCACCTGACTACAACTTGGATGTCTTCAAGTCCAACGTTAACTAATTCCTAATGAACCGCCCCCTTAAGTAAACACTTCATCAAATCTCCACACTAAACGTAATGTACTTGCAATAACCCTTATTCCTGAGTGGCTTCCGGGCCTTGATAAGTGGTGACCACTGTGTAAAAAAAAAGTCCATCCCAAAAATATGCTTTTAAAGGATTTATTTTAAAGTTGAATTTGAAAAATGTACTGCTTACTTATTACATTGATTGAATAAAATTATAAAAAATCTACAGCTAGAAATTTTTTTATTTGGCCTTATCAGAATGTCGCCTTAAGGGGCAAATTTCTACAGTAAAAATGAAACATAGTGCCTGATGGGACAACTAAAACGAGACACCGGTTCAATAGCTGACCTGATCGAATAGCTAGTCAAAACTGTGTGCATTTTCACCCCACAAACGAAGACAGAATTAGATACACAGTCGTTTTTTTAATTAATTTTTTATATAGTGAAAATTTAATTCTCCTGTAAAGTAAGGAAATCTGTCGTTCCAGCTCGTTACTAAGATCCATACAAAAAGCAAATGGCTATCTCCGTGTCTTCTATATATAGATAGCAGTGGTTGACAAAAAGAGCACTTTTAGCTAGTTGGCGCAATTATCCGGGACTTGGCGCAATTACCCCAAAGTACGGTACATATTGTTTCGACCTGGCAATGCGGGATCTATACATGTTCACAAAAAAGTTAAGCTAAATAAAAGCATTCATATTTAATTGCCGCAGAAAACCACCAGGAAACCACCAGGCAAAATCCGCGGGCCTTTTTTTAGAGATTACTTTTATATCTCGGATCCGTTGTTATAAGACATTCTCTGCCAAATGATCTCGTTGAAACTTACCATAAAAAGGGGGTAGCTACCTTTGTTAAGCTTTATTTTCTTTTATATTTGGGGTCGGTTGGCGCGCTTTGCTTTTTGATGTGTGAAATTAACGGATGACCTAATTTTTTCACGTCGACACTGAAATTTTTACTATTTATTTTGTTATACAAGTGTACACACACACACACACACACATACACAGTACACAATATATAATCGGTTTATAATTCATAACTCATTACACACACATATATGTACACGCATATATATATATATATATGCATATATATATATATTGAATGTAATTAATTATTATTATTAAACAACCCTAAAGTTACAAGTCTATCAATCTTTCTCTTGTATATATATATATATATATATATATATATATATATATTATATGGAAAAATGCGCGCATGAAAAGTAATATTCTTAAGATTTTATTAAACCTGGAAAAGTAAAGGACAAGTAATTCAACCTGGAAAAGTAAAGAACAAGATATTCTGGTAAAGTAAAAAATAAGAATTTTTTAGACTTAAAATATTGCAGCTAAAAATAAAATTTGAATATTGATAAATATTTTATTTATTATTTGCATATGTTGTTGTTTATTGTTGAGTTAGAAAGGGTGTCAGTCGCTGGATTGAACTTATTTCCCCCCTATTATTTGCATATATTTATGTAGTGAAAATTGTTTGAATAAAATTAATTCATTAGTTAGTTCGTTAGTAGATGGAATTAATAATTTTATAATTTACATAAAAATTAATAATTTTATTATATCATAATTAGGATCATTTAATTCATTTTTAGCTGCAATATTTTAAGTCTAAAAAATTCTTATTTTTTACTTTACTAGAATATCTTGTTCTTTACTTTTCCAGGTTGAATTTCTTGTCCTTTACTTTTCCAGGTTTAATAAAATCTTAAGAATATTACTTTTCATGCGCGCATTTTTCCATATAATCCATGATTTTTCCAGGCATTGCTATTGTATTAATATATAAATTTATAATATTTATTAATGATTGTCAAAAAAAATTAGCTCTCAAACACACATTTATGCAATATTTATCATTCAATCACAGTAGTTCCGAGCCAGTGTCTCTACCGAGACTGCGGTTCATGAATTCGTGATCTGTATAGAGCGTAAACTAACAAAAAAGAAGATGGCGCTCGGTGTCTTTTTAGATATTGTTGGAACTTTTGACAACATACCCTTCAGTAGTATGTTCAAGTTGCTACGAGAACTCAATGTGCCACCAGTACTCATCCGATGGATTGAGTATACGGTGAGGCACAGAACAGTTCAAGTAGAACTACTGAGAGCAACTGTTAAAAGGGAAGTAGTTAAATGAACCTCCAAATTGGGATTTTATCACCTTTACTATTGAACTGTATGCTGAATCCTCTTTTAAAGTTCGTTTTTTTTAATATAAAAAAACGATACACGGGATTGAACCTAAAATCTTTCCACCCCCCCCCCGGTATTCTAACCGTTACGCTAACATGTCATACTGGCAAAATCGCAGTAAAAATATTTATATAAAAAATGTTATGCAAAATAAAAAAAAAGCGTTAGTCACTTATGTACTTACTCTCCTGTTTGTGAACCCACATATTTTGTTGTAACTTTTTTTCTACTGAACCAATTTTCGAATTTTTTTTTCAAAATGTAGCTAATGAGGTGCTCTATCCAACTATATAACCTGTTGGAAATTTGGTTGCGAACGGAATTAGTGGTGGGGGTTTGAATGTGTCTCGATTCATTCAATTTCGGACTTAAGCATATATTCAACCACTACCGTGGTTGAATGAGATATATATATATATATATATATATATATATATTATATCTATAAAAGTGAACGTGTCTGTCTGTCTGTCTGTCTGTGTGTCTGTCTGTGTACATTTCCCTACGCAATAACTCTGTCAATTTTTAGTCTATAGACTCGAAATTTGAAATACCGGGTACTGAGATTTGGGAAAATCGATGTGACGGGTGTCAGCCAGAAATTTGGCTGTTAAGGGATCAAATTTCAACGATTTGACCTTTAAGAACTCTACCAAACTCCTCTGACAATTTTGGGTCTAGACACTTGAAATTTTAGATATAGGTTCCTTGAACCTGGGTCTAACTTAATAAAGTGATTTGAGCCCGAAACAATAAATTTTAAGGGGTTATAATAGGGGTCAAAGTTTTAAAAAATTAACCATTTTTTTTGTTTTTTTTTTTGCTTTTTTTGCACAGCATACACCTCCAAATACCCGAGCAACGCCGGGCACCCCTGCTAGTATATATATATATATATATATAAGTAAATGGTATTTTGCTTGAAGCATTGCTGGTAAAGGAATATATGGAAGTTTTAAAAGCCAAAAGCAATGTGGAAAGGACCGGAATCACAAGAGTAAAGAAAATAAAAACAAACAAACAAATAGACAGGTATGTTCAAGTAGAGAAATGTCTAACTGTTCATTCATCTATCATTCCTCACCTCGTTAAATAATTAATTTGTAACCAAGTTATGTCCATTGTATATAAAGTCCGTTGGTCGTATGGAACTTAATTTCGGGAGAAAATACCTCCTCTTTTAAAAAACAAAAAACAAAAGTATATTCAAGATGGCGGAAGTCCTGTTCTCTTCCGCCATCTTGAATATACTTTTGTTTTGTTTATATATATATATATATATATATATATATATATATATATATATATTTCTGTAGAAATATGTTTTCTTATGATACATATCCATCCTTATTTAAGAAGCTCAATGTAATTACAGAGTAACATAGAGAATAAATGACAAAAAGTTATATTCCAAAATTCATGATGTTGACCATCTTATAATTTATTCCTTTAATTCAGTTTACTTATACAATTTTGACAGTATCTGTTTCGTAGCACAAAATCAATGACTTAATTCTCTATATATCTATAAAAGTGAACGTGTATGTGTTTCTGTCTGTGCGTCTGTGTGTCTGTCTTTCCTGACGCAATAACTCTGTCATTTTTTAGTATACAGACTGAAAATTAGATATACCGGATACTGAGATTTGGAAAAATCTATGTGATCGGTTTTCGGCCTGAAAGTTGGCTGTTAAAGGGTCAAAGTTCAAGGATTTGACCTTTAAGAACTCTACCAAACTCCTCAGAAAAGTTTGGGTCTACACACTTGAAATTTTAGGTATAGGTTCCTTGGACATGGATCTAACATAATAACTTGATTTGAGCCCAAAACAATAAATTTTAAGGGATCATAATAGGGGTCAAAGTTAAAAAAATTGACCGGTTTTTTTTTTGCTCAGCATACACCTCGAAACACCCGGGCAACGCCGGGCATCCATGCTATTATATTTATACAAGTGAACGTGTCTGCGTGTCTGTCTATGTCTGTGCGTCTGTGTATCTGTCTGTCTGTGTACATTTCCATACGCAATAACTCTGTCAATTTTTAGTCTACAGACTCAAAATTTGATATACAGGGCACTGAGATTTGCGAAAATCTAGGTGATCTGTTGTCCGCCAGAAATTTGGTTGTTAAAGGGTCAAAGTTCAAGGATTTGACCTTTGAGAACTCTACCAAACTCCTCCGACAATTTTGGGTCTAAACACTTGAAATTTTAGATATAGGTTCCTTGAGCATGGATCAAAGTAAATAATTTGATTTGAACCCAAAACAATAAATGGTAAGGGTCATAATAGAGGTCAAAGTTAAAAAAATTGACCTTTTTTTTGCTCAGTGTACCCCTCAAAACACCCGGGCAACGCATGGGCATCCATGCTAGTATATATATAAAAGTGAACGTGTCTGTTAGGGTTAGGGTTAGGGTTAGGGTTACCCTAACCTAACCCTAACCCTAACGTGTCTATGTGTCTGTTTGTGTGTCTGTGTACTTTTCCCTACGCAATAACTCTGTCAATTTTAAGTCTACAGACTCGAAATTAGATATACCGGATACTGATATTTGCGAAAATCTATGTGATCGGTTTTCGGCCAGAAATTTGGCTGTTAAGGGGTCAAAGTTCAACGATTTGACCTTTGAGAACTCTACCAAACTCTTCCGACAATTTTGGGTCTAAATACTTGAAATTTTAGATATAGGTTCCTTTGGCATGGATCTAACTTATTAACTTGATTTAAGCCCAAAACAATAGATGTTAAGTGGTCATAATAGGGGTCAAATTTAAAAAAATTAACCGTTATTTTTTTTGCTCAGCATAAACCTCCAAACACCCGGGTAACGCCCGGTACTCATGCTAGTTATATCAATAAAATAGACAATTTTTTATTTTATAAATAGACATAAAACAATCATGTCAAATCACACTTTATTTCCTTTCGATGGATTGATTGCTGCTATTTCGTTTGATGAGTTAAGGCCATAATTGATTCACTGATTGAGATAATAATTAAGTGATTGATTTTGCGCTACGAAACAGATACTGTCAAGAATCTTTTGAGTAAACTGAATTAAAGGAATAAATTATAAGATGGTTAACATCATGAATTTTAGAATATAACTTTTTGTCATTTATTCTCTCTCTCTCTTTCTCTCTCTCTCTCTCTCTCTCTCTCTCTCTATATATATATATATATATATATATATATATATATATATATGTATATATATATATAAATATATATATATATATATATATATATATATATATATATATATATATATAAGTGAACGTGCCTGTGTGTGTGTCTGTGTGTGTACATTTCCATACGCAATAACTCTGTCAATTTTATGTCTACAGACTCGAAATTTGATATACAGGGTACTGAGATTTGGAAAAATCTTTGTAATCCGTTTTCGGCTACAAATTTGGCTGTTAAAGGGTCAGAGTTCAACGATTTGACTTTTGAGAACTCTACCAAACTCTTCCGCCAATTTTAGGACTAAACAATTGAAATTTTAGATATAAGTTCCTTGGATATGGATCTAACTTAATAACTTGATTTGAACCTAAAACAATAAATGTTAAGGGCACATAGTATGGGTCAAAATAAAAAAAAAATGACCGCTTTTTTTTTCTTTTGCTCAACATACACCTCCAACTTCTGATAGAATACTAGTATTAATATTCTTATTAAAATATGATATCCCACCTAGTCGGTTTTATTTCACACAATTTCACTACAAACTCTGCTTATTAGTATCATGGTCTTTATTTTCATTTTTCTGATATTTATTATATTTGGCTGATATTTGATTTGGATTTTTAAAAATTAAACCTTCATCACTTATCAATGCTAAAATCTTATTCGAAAATATGATTAAAGAGATTGTCAGTTGGCTAATGATAGTCACCACAGGTTCATTGAAACAACGGATGTAAATTGCAGAAAACTTTTAAAGAAAGATTGATCATTCAAGAGGACGGCTCAACAAGTATCCATTTGTATTGGACTTTTTTTATTGCGTGTTTATGTAACATAGGAGCGTCATTTATGAGAAGGCTTACTTCTAAACGCGCGAGTAAACAGCCAATCCATACATCACCTGCATATAACTATAACAACTTTATCTACACGATGGTTCTCGGAAATCTTTACTTTCACCTTATTTCAATAACTTAAGGTATCGGCCCACTTTGCCCTTTTTTGGCCTTTGCTCTTATTTTCGCATGAAAAATTATTTACATTTTCTGAAAAAATAATTCATTGTGGGAACATATGTAATTAAAAATCGAGTTTCAAATAAAATCGATAGGACGTTTTACTAAATGTCATATAAAAAAATAAACGGCTGTTGCATGTTGGTCCTTTTATACAACTTCTTAAATCGGACTTTTGCGGAATTTAATTGGATTTCCCAAGGTATTATTTTATTACATTAATTAAATGAAATTGTTTAAAACCGTGACATATTCACGAAAAACTGTTGCCACAAAGAGACGATTGACAATCTATCTACTATATCTATAAAAGTGAAAATGTCGGTCTGTCTGTATATCTGTGTATCTGTGTGTCTGTGTCTGTGTGTGTACATTTCCCTACGCAATAACTCTGTCAATTTTTAGTCTGCAGACTCAAAATTTGATATACAGGGTACTGAGATTTGGGAAAATCGACCTGATCGGTTTTCGGCCAGAATTTGGCGATTAAGAGGTCAAAGTTCAAGGATTTTACCTTTGAGAACTCTACCAAACTTCTCCTACAATTTTCGGTCCAAACATTTGAAATTAAAGATAGGGGTTCCTTGGACATGGATCTAACTTAATAACCTAATTTAAGTTCAAAATAATAAATATTAAGGGTTTTTTTTTTTTGCTCAACATACATCTCCAAATACCCGGGCAACGCCGGGAACCCATGCTAGTATATCTATAAAAGTGAACGTGTCTGTCTGTCTGTCTGTGTGTCTGTGTGTCTGTGTACATTTCACTACATAATAACGCCGTCAATTTTCAGTCTACAGACTGGAAATTTGAGATACAGAGTACTGAGATTTGGGAAAATTTGTGCAATCGGTTTTCAGCCAGAAATTTGGCTGTTAAGGGGCCAAAGTTCAAGATTTGACCTTTGAGGACTCTACCAAACTCCTCCGACAAGTTTGGGTCTAAACACTTGAAATTTTCGATATAGGTTCCTTGAACATGGATCTTACTTAATAAATTGATTTAAGTCCAAAACAATAAATATTAAGGGGTCATAATAGGGGTCAAAGTTTAAAAACAATTTGATCTCTGCGGTTTCTATCAAATTACTTGGACAGTTTTTGGTCTAAACATTTGAAATTTTACATAAAGGGTATTCAGAGATAGGGGACGATTTTTAATCGGTTTAGGTCGAAAGTCTGAGCTACAACTATATAAATCTATGTATGTATGTTTGCATGTCTGCCTAAAACTTTCGACAGAGGCAACAGATTTTCACAAGATCATATCGTTTTGAAGCTTGACCTTTCAGACGACAAATACCGAAAAATTGGCTAACAACATTTTCTTCACCCTCAACTGTGCACTTTTCTCCAAGGAGGGGTTGCTTTTTTCGCCGATATTTTCGAAAGTCATCCCCTCTTTTCGATTGTCTATCCCTCATTTAAACTTACGTCACTTTCGGTTTTCGGTGATCGTAACAGAAAAGACGTCACATTTTTTTCATGTTCTTTTCCTCCTTCGCGGTACGGGTTCGAGCCTGCCTTCCTACTGCCACTTTTTATTTTTATTTTTGCTCAACACACATCTCCAAACACCCGGGCAACGCCACGCACCCATGCTAGTATATATATATATATATATATATATATATATAGGGTTGGTCTTTTCGAAGACACCAACATGTGTGCAATTCACGCCAAACATGTCACCATAATGTCAAACGGCATCCAGTTTGCTCGTCGTATCTGAGCCGAGAGAGCTTTAATTGTTTCTCTCTACACATCTTCAAGAATGCAATCTCTAAAAAGTCTGCGGATTTTGCCTGGTGATTTTCGCGATAGATGTTGGCTGTGGGGTTAGTTCCTTTCTAAGGGAGATAGCTTCGTGGTCGAGTTCGCATCTCCCGACCGGCAGTAATTGTGTCATCTTTCACTGATGATTCCCGAAAGGATGAAACACTAGTGTCCGTAGGTAGTTTTTCCAAGAACTCGGTTCTTATTGTTGAGCACTTTAAATATGACATGAAATACATTCACTTAAGCTCGCATGCATAGATCATGATGTCATAATCATTAGATCACTCTGGACGGATGTTACATTTAAAATTAAATGTTTAAATTTGTACAGTATTTCTGGCGCCGGAGGTTGGCCGTGAGGTTAGTTCATTGCTAACGGAGTCAGAGATGGCTTTGTGGCCGGGTTTGAATCTCCCGACTGGCAGTGCTCGTGTCACCTTGCACTGATGATTCTCGAAAGGATAGAAACACTAGTGTTTGTAGGTATTTAAAAACTATAATAATAATAATAACTAGCAGGACCCGTGGAAATTCCACGGTAGTTAAAATCTTTTAAAACACATCAGTAAGAAATTCCTTATTGTTATATTACAAAAATTAATGTATGGAAGCAAGTAGAACAAACAAAGAACTTTAGTTTAAACTTTTATTGAAGGTCAATGCGATCGTAACTGATGCTGTTGATATTGTCAGAAAGTGCTGGTGATGATTGAGGCCGTGACAGGTACGTCGATCAGCTGCTTGGAGTGAGAATAGTGGTCAGTCAGCAGGTTTTGGGGAGTTAGACTGTGAAATTTAAAAAACTGTGTGACATTGTTGACATCGATTTTGTGAAAGTTCTGATGACCCCAAGTTGTTTGATATTTCAGGACATTTTGGTAATGAATAGGTCACAAAAAACTGCCATTGCATCTTGATAAAGCTGTTGTAGATTCCTAGGACTTCCTGTAAATGTAGATGGTAGAATAACTGGGACACCAGGATAACCATCTTCATTCCTTGCTAAATAACCCATTAAGCCAGAATATTGAGCAGCTGTCAATAAACTTTGATAGCACTATTGTAAGAATCATGCTGAAAGCCATTCTTAATATGGGGAGGGGGGTTAACTATTCTGAAACTACACTTAACAATGTAAAAAAATAAGGGAAAATATATGTATGAACAATAAATATTTCTTCAGTTAAATAAAATATTCTGTAAATCTTTTAATAAGGAATAAATATTTATTTAAACCATAATTATTGAAACAAAGTATTTTACTGCATAAAAAAAACGGTTATGGGGAGAAGGGTTAACTATTTTGGGGTGCCCGGAAAACTCGTTCCGGGAAAACTCGTCTCGGGAAAACTCGTCTCCGGAAAACTCGACCCCGGAAAACTCGTCCTCTTTCGCTAGGTAGGAAAACTGGTCCCTTATTGAATAAATATCAATTGAAAACACATTTTATGATCATTCATGAAGGAGATACTGTTTTTTTTAAATAGACTATAGCACCCCCATAATATTAATAAAACATATTTTTACTTGTTTAATGGGTTTTTTTTTATTTAAGTGTCCGTTTTCTACCTAACTGGCTAAGTTCTTAGTGGTTTCACTTATTTTAAAGCGTTTATTATGTTCATACAAAGTTAATTACAAAATTTGTTTTGTTCTTATTTTAACGATGTTTTTTGGAGTCATAAAAACAATAATAAAAAGCAAAACTAAAAAATTAAAAAACGGAGCGATTCGATTCTTCGTTACTTTTTGTTTTGGATTTTAATTATGATAGTTTTTTTGTTGTTATGTTTTTGTTTTCTCTCATACCAAATACACTCATACGTTATTTAAAATTATAATTTTATCAAGTATCAACATTTATTGTCGTCCTGTCAAATTTTGCAAAAATTAACTAATAAATTAAAAGCGAAATATTTTTTGGCGCGAGAGATGCCATGTGCTAACAATCTCTCATTAACTCATTTTTAATTTTTTTAATTTTTACTTCAAAATTCTAAAATCAATCATTAAGAGAAAAAGTAATCACTAAATAAATTTATTAATCAATTTTATTGAAAACTCCACTATCGTTTATCAAGAATCTTTTTAATTTCATTTTTTGATGGTTGTTTTTCGGAGGGAGATATAGTTTTTACCCCCCTCCCCCCTAAATTATATTTTAAAAAATATAAAAATTTATTATTTTCTTTTTAAAACCAAATCTCCCTCAGTAATTTCTTTAATTTTCTATTTTTTAGCGATTATCAAGAAGATGTGATATACTGGACATTATTTCTCGATCTCACGTGACACTCGACATGTTTTTTGTTTGTTTTCTGTGGGTTTTTTTTCTTTACCGAATAAACGATTCCAAATAAATTAAACAACAAACAACAGTCGGCGAGGTAGAAAAATCGATTTTACCCTTCTATAAACAACAGTAAATAAGTAAATTCTTTTTATATTAATATAAAAAAATATGCGGTCTCGTTTATGAACATAATAAACGCTTTAAATTAAGTGAAGCCACTAAGAACTTAGCCAGTTAGATAGAAAACGGACACTTAGAAAATCGATTTTATTTAAAAAAAAAACAAACAAAAAAATTAAACAAGTAAAAATATTTTTAAAAAATATTATGGGGGGCTATAGTCTATTTTAAAAAACAATATCTCCTTCAAGAACGATCATAAAATGTGTTTTCAATCGATATTTATTCAATAAGGGGCCAGCTTTCCTAAATTCCTATTTTGGACCTTCACCTAAATAGCGATTTAATGAAAAAACATGTAATGGTCTTGTATCTTTTTCTAATAATTTGTTTTAAAATAAGGAAAAAAAATCTTTGATACCGCTATTGTAAGAATCATGCTGAAAGCCATTCTTTATATGGTTTAATATGGTTTTAACTATTCTGAAACTTCACCTAACAATGTAATAAAATAATGGAAAAATTCTTTAGTTAAATAAAATATACTGGAAATCTTTAAATAGGAAATAAATATTTGGGTTTGTATTACTGTACACATAGATTCGAAAAAGTTGTCAAAAAACAAATATATAACAAATAAATGTTATCAAAGGCAAGATAAGTTACTTTTCTACCAAACTGGATATATTTTCGTGTTTTTATTCAATGTAACATGTTTATTCAGCTCGAAAAACATACAGTGGACGATCTGAAACTTTTTGCAAGGACCGAAAAGGAACTAAAGACACTAATTAACACAACCAGGATCTTCAGCCAAGATATCCAAATGGAATTTGGAATGGAAAAGTGCGCACTACTAGTTATAAGAAAGGGAAAACTGGAAACGACAGAAGGCATGGAACTACCCAACCAAACAGAAATGAGGGCACGAGGAGAACAAGACGACTATAAATACTTGGGAATTCAGAGCAACAGAAATGAAAGAGAAAATTGGACAGGAATACCTCAGGAGAACAAGAAAACTCCTGGAAACGAAATTATATAGTAGAAACCTAATAAAAGGTATAAATACATGGGCAGTGTCACTAGTGAGATACTCTGGATCATTTATAGGATGGACAAAAGAACAACTGAGACAGCTCGACCAGAAAACCAGGAAACTCATGACCAGGCATAATGCACTACATCCAAAGGACGATATTGACAGACTCTACATGAAAATGAAAGACGGTGGAAAAGGACTAATCTGTATAGAAAACTGCGTGAAGGACAGAAAAAAAAAACTAGAAAAATACGTAATGCAAAACACTGAAAGGATAATCATGGCAGCGAGAGACACGGAGAAACCCAACAAAAGAGAAAACAGTGAGATAAATGACAAAACGAGAAAAGAGAAATGGGTAGAGAAACAACTCCACGGATGATTCATAAGAACGACAAAAGATGAGAATTACGAAAACACCTGCACATGGATGCGAAAAGGACATATAAACCGAGAAACTGAATCTCTAATAACTGCAGCACAAGATAACTCAATAAGAACCAACCATATCAAAGCAAGGATAGATAAAACACAAGAAAACTGCAAATGCACACTCTGTGGACAAAGAGACGAAACGATAAACCATATAGTAAGTTAATGCAGCAAACTGGCCCAAAATGAATACAAAAACAGGCATGATCAAATGGGGAAGGCGGTGCACTGTGAATTGTGCAAACGGTTGCATTTTGAGCGTACAGACAAATGGTACAAGCATAAACTCGCAACAGCACTCGAAACCGAGAACCAGAAAATCCTATAGGACATGGATATACAGACGGATAACCCCATCCAAGCAAGAAGACCAGTAATAATTAACAAGAAAGAGAAATCCTGTCAAATCGTAGACTTTGCTGTCCCAGCTGACCACAGGATGAGTATGAAAGAAAAGGAAAAACGAAGCAAATGCACAGAACCAGCCAGAGAGTAAGAAGGGATTTGGATGATGAAGAAAATCAAAATAGTACCGATAATAGTAGGAGCACTAGGAACAATTCCGAAAAACCTGGAAAAAAGAATGGCAGAAATTGGAATCAGAGGAATAGCTGCAAAAATACAACGCCTAACGATAATGAAAATGGCTAAAATATTAAGGAAAACCCTTGAATGTGGAGAATAACACAAGACAATATAACCAAGAAGCGTCACAGGGAATGAAGAACACCGAAGCTGCAGATCTATAAGTTCTACACCCCCATCATGCATCCCCTCCATTGTTTCACCACCGTTCTCCCCAATAGAAAAGTGATACCAAAGAGCCGAGAAGGGTCAAGAAGGATGAAAAGACCGAGGGGAGAGCACTGACCAGACCTCCGCTGGACAAGTGCGAAGAGAAATGGGATCTTGGGGAGGCTTAGTACGTCTCAAATTCCAGTATAACCCAATGGCCACTGCCAGCGAGAAATCAATGGTAAGAGGCAGTTGCGATGATGCAAATTTATTTGCAAATGCTATCGAAGGAGGAGGAGAGAGCTGGACGTCTGGGGAGACTTGTTGTCACTCAGCTTCCAGAGAACACCACAGGTTTCTAATCAGATCGTTTGTTGACTTGTGTGAAAGCTTCATGTGAGCCAATAATATATTTACACACACACATACACACACACACATATATATATATATACATATATATATATATATATATATATATATATATATATGGTTAATCATTCCAAAACAGAAGATATATTTAAATCAGACTCATTACATTTTATCCAAATTCTTGATAAGTATGTATTACCCGTATTATGTTTAATAGCAAAAACTCAGCAAACAACTAATCAAAGACAAATATGGGACTTGGGAAAAATATTGGAATCATCCCATCATTAATATATAGGCCCCGTGTTTTGACAAGCTTCTGGGTTTGACCTTTACTCCTGATCTGAAATGGAACATGTACATCAAGTCTGTTGCCAAGGTCGCTGGAAAGATGGTGGGATCCTTCTACCGCTCCAGAAGATATCTCACTACTGATGCAATTCTCTATCTATATAAAAGCCAAGTACGTCCAAGGATGGAATACTGTTGTCATATCTGGGCATGAGCTGCTAAAAACATCCTATCCTGCCTTGACAGAGTACAAAATAGACTTCGTGGCTTAGTGGGGGATGCCCTTTTCTCTACCCTGCAACCTCTCTCCCACAGAAGAGACGTTGCGAGTCTATCCTTGATTTATCGTTATATCCATGGCAGGTGCTCGTCTGAACTCCAATCTCTGGTCCCCCCTCGCCAATCTTTCACGAAAAACACCCGTCTAGCTGAATCTACTGCGAAAAATTTCCCTCACTCTATATCTGTGGCTAAATCAAAACGCGGATTCCATGAACAAAGCTTCTTTCTTAGAACTGCACGCCTGTGGAACTCTGTTCCGTCTGCCTGCTTCCCACCGGACTACAACTTGGATGTCTTCAAGTCCAACGTTAACACATTCCTAATGAACCGCCCCCTTAAGTAAACACTTTATCAAATCTCCACACTAACGTAATGTACTTGCAATAACCCTTATCCCTGAGTGGCTTCCGGGCCTTGATAAGTGGTGATCACTGTGTAAAAAAAAATATATATATATAAAGAGAGAGAGAGAGAGAGAGAGAGAGAGAGAGAGAGAGAGAGAGAGAGAAGGAGTGTTCCAAAAGTAATGCTTCAATTTTTTTTATTTATTCCGCCAGATTTGATAAGAAAGGATTGCAAATTGCGTTGTTATTGTTACGGGATTTATGCATTTATTAACATAAAGTTTTTTTTCTCTCTGTGTGGCATATATTAACCGTGTTAAACTCTAAAACACACAACCGCTGTCATCGACGTGCGTCAGAAACATAGATGCGTCATTGACTTCTTCTATGCAGACAAAATGAACTGATCAACATTCACTGGCGTCTGTCGAACGTTTAGGAAACCGACGCACTTGATATAAGCACAGTTATGGATTTCAAATATGTTAGTTACAATGGACGGTCTGGACGTCCAGGCACAGCCACCATTCCTCCGCTGACAAAAGTGCATTGATAATAGTTATGACTATAAAGAAAAATAAATTCTGGAGGGCAACGGTTGAGGAGATATTAAGACGGAAGTGGTATCATTAAGGTACTACTTCCATCGTTGTAGCTCTTTAATTTTTTTTTTTTTTAGTTAAGAAATACGATGCATTCCTTTTGGAATTATCCTCTTATATGTACAGGCTGAGTCACGGGAAACGGATGTTTTTAAGGAAAACAAAATTCTGCAAATATTTCAACAAATATTTTATAATGTAAATAAAAACATTTAATACATTGTGCCATTATTTTTTTAAGTTGAGATATGAAAATTGGTAAATATAAAAATCTTTTTAAAAAAAAACTTAGAAAGAAGAGATGTAGGTAAAATATTTCTCATAGTTTTCCTTAAAAGGGAAATGGATTCATATTGTTCATTGTAAAAAAAATGGTCTTGAAACAATTGTAACGGACGATGTAATACTCTATTTGCTGCTATCAATTTATTTTTGATATCTTGATTTTCTTAAAACAATATACATACATATATATATATATATATATATATATATGTTTTATTTTTTATTACCGTGTTATCTGTTTGGTTAAATATGTTTCAGATGTTGGACCATGTTTACGATCCAACAGCCTCGTCAGATCTTACAGAAGTGGTTGTTAGTATTAGGAAGAAGTGTTTTAGAAGAAATACGACAGAAAATAAAGAGAGAAAAGGGGGGAAGTAGGAGAGAATAAGGGGGAGGGAGAAGGGTATTGAAAATATTTCAGTTTTGAAGGTTAAGATACATTAGATTGTATTGTTAGTGTGGGAAACAAATTCAGGTAGCCGTGGGTGGAGATATATGGATATAGGGAGAGGGAGGATGGTAAAGAAAAGAAAAAAGGGAGGGGGATAAGGAGAGAAGGGGAAGTTTCAATTTTTATGTTTTGAATTTTAACTGCCTTTTGCTTGTTCAGCAAAGCATATTAAGTAGATGAGAGAGAGGGAGAGCAAAAGGGAAAGAGAGGGAGAGCGAGAGAGAAAGAGAGGGAGATAGAGGTAAAGGGTTAGTGTAGATCTCATGTTTTTGACAAGTACAGGGTTCATTTAAAATTTTCGTAGTCGCTATGCGTCGACTTGTTAATCTCAGTTTATAATGGGTTGTTTTTTTTTAATACATACATTAACGCACGCACAAATACGCATACATACATATACATACATATGTACATTTCTACACATCCATATAGAGACACATACGCACACACGCATATATATATATAAACAATGTATATGCAGACATACATGGATCCATATGTAGACATATACACACACAACTCTTATACACATATATACACTAACACATATATATATAGACACATATACATATATATATAAATATACGCACACCTACCTATATACATATATGTGGAGATATAGATCTCCAGTAAGAAGTAGATGTACATATACATAGATACACATACACACGCATCTACCCTTATACACGTATATACAATTACATAAATATAGGTATTAATAAAAATATAAACATACAGACATTTATAAACATATAAATACACACACACACACACACATATATATATATACATATAGACATGTATATATTTATACTAAGTAAACAAGGTAAATATAGGATAAATAAATAATAATAAATAAATAAATAAGTAAATACATGGGTGTAGTTAATAATGCGAGGTTAGGTAGACGTCTCAGTAAGTTCACATATATACGGGGTGGGTCTCTAACATGGTGCTTTGGGCATATATATATATATATATATATATATATATATATATATATATATATATATATAGACATGTATATATTTATACCAAGTAAATAAAGTAAAGTTAGGATAAAGAAATAATAATAAGTAGTAATAAGTAAATAAGTAAATACATGGGTGCAGTTAATAATGCAAGGTAAGGTAGACGCATCATTAATCTCACATATATATGGGGTGGGCCCCTAACATAGTGCTTTGGGCAGTGGTTATGTTTAACTTTATTTTTAGTGTTAAATGCATCGCTGATACAAGCACATACACACATCTAAACACATAAATGCATATAAACTCAGATATAGCTGTATCCGTATACAAACGTTCAGCCATGCATAACCGTAGATTCACGCACATATATAGACATTAACAGCAAGATGTATGCAAACACATACATGTGCACACAGATATAGATATATCAATACCGACTCATGCATATAAACACGACCCATGAGCACATACATTCATACACGCGCACATAGAAACATATACATAAGCACACATAAGGATACATATATATATGTATATATATATATATATATATATATATATATATATATATATATATATATATATATAGACTCAGTTATGCATGTACAAATGAAGATACATATACGGATCTCCAGTGAGATGTAGGTGTACATACACATACATACATACACACATACGCGCATACACACACATGCACCCATATACACGTATATACAATTATACAAATATACATATTCATCTTTAATATAATTACTATTGGGCATGTAAAAATGAAAGTCATATTTTAAAGTTTGTTTAAAGGTTAAAAGAACATATGTGCGTAAAAGGGGGGGGGACAGAAAAAGGAAATCGACGTTTTAAAATATTATTTATACTTAAAAAGCCGAGCAAGTTAAAAAGCCATATTTAGTTTTAATTATTTATTTTTGTACCAATACACATACACACACACACACACACACACATATATATATATATATATATATATATATATATATATATATATATATATATATATAGACTATGTTAAGATTTCTTGTTCCTTAAAAGCGCCGGTTGAGTTTGAATAAAATGAATACGTATTATATACCTTTGAAACCAAAAACAACGCATTATTACCAAATAAACATACATTTATTTTGTTTGAAAATTATGTTGAAATTCATAAATATATTTCGAGGCAAAGCCTCATCATCAGTATGTCTTTCTTTCTTTTTGCCGTGTTGTTGCTGGGGCAGATAATCAGAAAGTAGAAGTCCGTTTGTTGTTTTTACGGTAGTTTTTTTTTTTAATCTCGGAACGTTGCGTTAGGTCACGCGGGATTCACGTTAAGATTTCTTGTTCCTTAGAAGCGCCGGTTTAGTTTGAATAAAATAAATATGTATCATATACGTTTGAAACCAAAATCAGCGCATTATTACAAAATACACATTTATTCTGTTTTAAAATCATGTTGAAATTCATAAATATATTTCGAGGCAAATGAATTTCAACATAATTTTCAAACATTAAATCGATGAAATAACTTATTTTTCAATCAAATCAATGGATTGTCTGTTCTAATTGGGGGTCCATATCAGTACAGTGGGAGAAAGCTTCATATGCATCTCGCAATGACTAAGTTCAAAATATATTGTAGCTTACTTTTTATATATATAGATATAATGGCTTGCATAAAGTTTAAAATGCAAAAGTCAAGTACCATTGTTCAATTGTGCTCTGAACAGAAATATTCATTTTGAACGCACCGCTCTCATATCAAAGAATCTACTATTGATTTTGTATGCCTGGCATTACTTGTTGTGCGGTAATAATGGCTTGAATTTAAGTTTAAAATGAAAATGAAAAACCAGGTATCATTGTGCAGTTGTGTTTTAAACAAAAAAACATTCATTTCAAACGCGTCTCTGTTATATCACATTACCTTCTGTTGATTTTATACGTCGGACTTTTCGGCTTGTGTGGTAATTAAACTTTTCAAATGCACTTATGATGTTAGGTGGTGTAAGGTGTTAACTTTGATCAAAAATCGCCTGTTCCTTCTTTTATCGGATTATTTCGATTATCGATTATCGATACTTAGTGAAAACATTCTGACACAAAACATATCTAAGAACACTGCCAGGCACATAAAGTATCCTCGCGTAAAATTTCAGAAAAATCGACCAAGCCGTTTTCGAGTCCATAGGGAAGGAACTCACAGATTCAAAGACACCCATATGCACAAAGTTTCTTTTATATAAGAGTATATATATATATATATAAATATATAAATATATATATATATATGTATATATATATATAGATATATATATATATATAGATAGATAGATAGATAGAAAGATGGATAAATTTAATATGTATTAGTAAAAAAGTATTAGCTTTTTGTTAACTAAAATTATTCTTGTCTAAACGTTAGTGCAATGTTAAACAAAGTTTAATGTTTTTGTTAAAACTTTTACAAATGCTATTTTTATCCCAGATAAAAGCGCTTGTATGTTCTCTTTCGTTTATCCGTGGCCTTCTTTTTAGTATTGTCAGCTTTTTCTCTTCCTGTAGGCCCATCCCCCATCACCCTATGTCTCACATTTACTCTATTTTATTGTATCTATATCTCCACGTTTTCCCATATGCATTATTCTACGCCTTTTTTCCTTTCTTTTTATTCTCTGCCTCTAACAATATTAGTGACGGGAAGATTCCAATATTTTCCCCGATTCTGATACAATTATCGATTCGCGCTAAACTTCCGATTTCAATACAAGTACCTATTTCGATTCGTTTTTCTATACAAATCTAGAAATACTTAACTATACAGTTCATATATTCCCTGCTTACCGTAAAACACATTGTTAATGTTTCTCAAACTTAAAAAATACGCCTATGGGCGATTAATCTATGGATTTTAGTTTAACTGATATTTTCAAATCAATAAAAATGTATTATTTTATCATTACTGCCGACACTGGTAGATTTGGATTATAGAATTAACAAGGCCGATAGCCATTAGTCACGTGCTCTCGTGTAATGAATGAATGCATGAATGTATGATTAACATGAAATTCTTAAAGATAAACTAAAATGACTAAAAATGGGTTGAAATGACTTAAATAAATAAAAAGTAAATGACTTAGAATGACTTTAATGAACTTAAGGCTGAATTGAATGACCTTAAGAATGACTTGAATGCTTAAAAAATAAGTGGAATCCTTCCAAAACAACTTGAATGATCTGGAGAATGACTTGAATGGCTTTGAGACTGACTGGTTGTAAAGTGTGTGATCATTTTACATTAAATTAATACAGAAAAGTAATCCCCCACTTTATATCACAAAAATTATTTGATTTAGGGAATTTGAAACGTTATTTTCGTATTCAGGAACCCCGAAAACCAATAAATAGTGGTATAAAAAGTACATGTGTTACGGACCGACCAACCGATTGTGTGACTTATTGAGTTGCTTGCACACAATTAAAAAAACTATTCTGTGGTATGCATTTAAAAAAAAACTATTTTCCGTCGGTCGGTCCGTCCGTCCGTCCGGCGTAACACATTTACTTATTAGTTACAAACAAGTGCAGACTCCGTTCAGAATAGATACTACACTTTGATCTTATCCATGTGGCCAGGAAAAAGTGACATTATGGACAAGTTTCAGAAAAGTCTAATGGATAGGTAAAAATTTATGGGGGGAAAAAGTGTCATTATTTGCAATTTTGTACATTTTTTACCCTTTATGAGCCCCTTGGAATACTGAATACGAGTGACAATGGACAAACTATGCAGTTTTACACCGTAACACATGTATATTTGAATTCAGCACCATGGGAAACCACTATATAGATATACATATCAAGTTTTTTATTGAGAAATATGAAAAAAGGGCATTTTAGCACTAAAAGTACCCAGGGGACGCTAACCAGAATATTACTAGGGTCACTCATACTTAATTTATATTAAGAACAATGGCCTCCACATTTTGTATAAGTTTCAGAAAAATCTAATGGATAGGTAAAAATTAAAAAATTTATGGGGCAAAAAGCGTCATTTTTTGCAATTTTGGTATATTTTTGACCACGGATGAGCCACTAAATCCACGGAGGATGCAAATCAGACTTTTGCCAGGGTCAGCTATACTGAATTTATATTAAGAACAATGCCCTCCACATTTTGGGCAAGTTTCAGAAAAATCTAGTCGATGGATCAAATGTTACGGGACAAAAAGTGTCATTTTTGACCATTTTGAGGCATTTTTGACCTCTTTTGAGCCCCTGTAGGCGAAATGGGATTTTCCGCACAATACATATTTTTTACTATGCGCATCTATATATTGAAATATAATTTGTGACAAAATGTCAGGAAAAACTAATGGACGGTTATCCGTCAATCGTCCGGACTAACGGACAGACAGACTCACCAAAAACATAGGTCCTTCTCCGATAAATCGGGGGACCAAATGTTACTCCATGCCTCTTGCTTAAAAAACGAGCCACGCATGCATGGTCCCCCTCTGTACGAAATATAGTTTTAAAAATTGATGCTGCATGGGAGTCCCAAAAAGGTGTGTTTTCTAGCACTAAAAGTACCCACGGGACGCTAACCAGAATATTACCAGGATCACCCATACTGAATTTATATTAAGAACAATGGCCTTCACATTTTGGACAAGTTTCAGAAAAATGTAATGGATAGGGAAAAATTTATGGGGCAAAAAGTGTCATTTTTTTCAATTTTGGTATATTTTTGACACCTTATGAGTCACTTGGAATGCTGAATACCAGTGACAATGGACAAACAGTGCAGTTTCACACCTTAACACATGTATAATGTATATTTAAATTCAGCAACATGGAAAACCACTATATAGACATATCAAGTTTTTTATTGAGAAATATGAGAAACGCGCCAGAAGAAAGGGCGTTTTTTCAGCACAAAAAATCCACGGGGGATGCACACCAGACTTTTGCCAGGGTCACCCATACTGAATTTATATTAAGAATAATGCCCTCCACATTTTGGGCAAGATTCAGAAAAATCTAATGGATGGATCAAATGTTACGGGACAAAAAGTATCATTATTTGGCCATTTTTGACCCCTTTTGAGCCCCTGCGGGCAAAACAGGATTTAAAAAAAAAAAAAAAAAAAATTTTTTTACTATGCACATTTATAAATTAAAATAGACAGGAAAAACTAATGGACGGTTATCCGTCAATCATTTGGACTAACGGACAGATGGACCCATTGAAAACATAGGTCCCTCTCTGATAAATCGGGGGACCAAAATGTTGCTCCATACCCCTTGCTTAAAAAAAATGTAAATGTGTTACAGACCGACCGATGGAGTGACTTGCATGCGACTAAAAATGCCTTAGCATGGAAGAGTTTCCCCTTCCATTGCCAAGTTACAAATGTAAGTGCAGCATCTGTTAAGAACATATACTACACTTTGATCTTAGCCATGTGGCCAAGGAAAAGTTAAAAACGTAAGTATAGCATATCTTAAGAACATATACTACACTTTGATCTTAGTTATGTGACCAAGAAAAGTTACAAACATAAGTACAGCATGTAGTAAGAACAGGCACTACATTTTGATCTTGGCTAAAAGGCCAAGAAAAGCTTTAAAAGCTAAGAACATGATGTATTAACAACAGAACTTTGATCTTAACCAAAAAGGCCAAGCACAAAAGTGTTACGGACAGACAGACCGACAGACCGACAGACCGACCGACCGACGGACCGATGGAGTGACTTTTAGAGTCGCTTGCACGTGACTAAAAAAAACTTAAGATATCGTTTTGGCATCGGAAAATAAACGCTCTGATTCCGATACCGATTCCGATATCCCAAAATGTTCCGATTTTCCTGATTCCCGATTCCGATTAATCATTCCAACACTAAACAATATGCAACAATCTCTTCTGTCTTCTCATCATTTTCTTTCCCTAAGACTAGATATTATCCTTACTTCGAACTCCCCCTCATCTATCTCAGTCTATCCTTCTGCATCGCTGATAATTTCTATATATTTTCTTTCCTCCATCATTAGTCTTAGTCTTATACTTTCCCCATCTTTTCTTTGCCCTTTTTCTTTTCTTTATTTCTCTCTGTCCTTCTTTCTCGCTAACACTGTTCATCTCTCTATCGTTTTCAACTTCTCCGCTTTCTTATGCTCCGTCTCCTTTTTTTGCTCGATTACTTTCTAACAGTATATGTCGCTTTATTTCTCTCCTCCATTCTTTCCCAGTATATCCCCCTCACTATTGACTCTTTTATCACTTCGTCCTTTTCCCTGTCTATAGCACGTTTTATCTTCTTTTGCGCCCCTCTCCTTCTGCTTGATACTATTTCCAACTCTCCTTCAATCTTTCTCTCTCTTGTTCTCTCTCCAGATCACGCTTCCTGACATCTGTAAATATAAAAGCGAAAATGTTTGTGTGTGTGTGTGTGTGTGTGCGTTTTCGTGTATGTCCAAGAAAGGCTTCTTTCCGATAAATATTCAGCATGTGCATTATGTTTTTTCGTATAATAATAAAAGCGAAACGGAGAGATCGCCGGGAACGTCAAAAAGCAATCAGTTTGATCAATGTGGAGTTTCTCCTTATATCAGACAATTACTATTCAATTTGGTCAATCCCCTTGTTATGGGGAGCTGTTCCCCCCCCCCGCAAACATCTTGGGAACCAAAAAAAAATAAATAAAAGAAGCGTTCCCGCAGTAAATAAAATACTATCCCACAGTCAAAGTTGACCACATTAAGTCATTAAAATGGGCACCTGCAATTTCTAAATAATTTAATAAATTCAAACGTGTTTCCGCTAGTATTTCGTGGTGGCCCAGTGGTTAATGTCGCACATTTTTTTTCACACTTTAATTTCCAACTTTGCCTCAAGGGTTCAGGTTCGATCCTTCATATTTACCTACCAACACTTTTTTTATTTTACACCCCCTTCCCCTCAACACAAACACCCGGGTAACCACACAGACCTCAAAAAATCCGGGCAACGTCAGGTACTCCCCGCTAGTCTATAAATATAAAAGCGAAAATGTGTGTGTGTGTGTGTGTGTGTGTGTGCGTTTTCGTGTATGTCCAAGAAAGGCTTCTTTCCGAGAATCGATCGGTCGCCTCACAACTTCTAAAACTTTTTATATCACGCCAAAATGATAATATCTACGAGTTAACAACCGGGGTTGCCTGTCTATTTAATTTGCCCGACTTTCAAAAGATAAATATTCAACAATTTTCGATCGCCGCATGTACATTAAGCTTTTTCGTATAAAAAAAAGAAGCGAACAGACTCGCGGTAAACAAAACACTGTCCCGCACTCAAAGTTGACGTCATTAACTCGTCAAAAACGGGCACCTGCCGTTAAACGTCGCACGTTCTTTTTTTTTTTTTTTACACTTTATTATTTTCCAACTGCGCGTCAAGGCTTCGTTTTTTTAAAACAAACACCCGGGACACCCGGCCAACTATTTTTCTTAGTATTTGCCCAAAAACATACACACACCTCCAAACACCCGGGCAACGCCGGGTACCCCCCGCTTGTTCTTTATAATTCTAACCGTAAGGCTTTCCTTCGTCCATATCTCGCTTACTTCTCCCTCTCTTTCTCTCTTTCATGCCCTCATAGTCCTTCTCTCTGTATATCATAACTTTCACCCCCTCTTTCCCTAGTGCTATTTATCACTCTATCGCTTTAACCGTTTCTGTATTTATAGCCCTTTCCTTCTCCTTTCCTCTCTCTTTATTCTCTCTGACACTACCCCCTTCTGTTCCCCTTCTTCTTCTCTCTTACTTTATTACTATTTTTTCCACGTCAATTTTATTGTTTTATTTTTCAATTCTTTTTTAAATTCCATTACATTGTCCAACATTTTCTATATTCATTATAACCTATTATTTTATTTCTTCATTTCTTTATTTTTTTTTTTAAATACTACGCGTTTCATTATTCTTTTATGATTGCTTGGCCTTTAGCAATTTTCTTTTCAGTCTTTACTTTTTACCTCTTTATTTCTCTTTTTTTCTTTTCCTTTCTCCATTTAGGTCTTCTATTTTCCGGACTATAGTTTTGTTTGGAGCATTTTATAGGTTAGCTTTTTAATTTATTTTGCTGTTGCTGTTGTTGTTGTTGTTGTTGTTTTATATGGTGTGAAAAGACATTTGAACATTTTTTTTTTCAGACATTTTTGTCGTTGGAATTTCAAATGTCTTTTTTTATTGATTGATTCATTAAAATATTTTAAAATATTTTTGTTTTATTATCGTGTTGCTTTGTCTTGGAGAAACGCGATTTAAAGATAACATTTTTCATTGATCTTCGATTACACATGCCTTTATGAGCAGGATGCACTGGACACCCCATACCCACCCACATCTCTCTCTCTCTCTCTCTCTCTCTCTCTATCTATCTATCTATCTCTCTACATATATATATATATATATATATATATATACATGTATATATACATAGATAGATAGATACATCCTATATAAAAATATTATATATATATATATATATATATATATATATATATATATAATTATTTCCACAGTAAAACAATCTCGCGGCTCACACAAGCTATGAAAGACAACACAAACCGGAAGTCAAAAACTCGATTTTCACCTCATTTAAGCTCGTCACTTAACCGTGTCTGAACTTGGGATTTGAAACTCGAATTTCTTGCACACACACAGATAAACACTCACACACACACACACACACACACACACGCACACACATATATATATATATATGTGTCAAAACATACTTAAATTCATTACCCTTACAGCAGCAGCCATATAGCGTAATGGTGAGAAGCCTTGACTGTCATTTGGGCGGTCGGGTTTCGATCCTGGCTCGACGCAGTTGCCTGTCTAGCCGCATTGATGAGCTGTGAAACAGCGAAACAGTACTGTATGTGGATGACTATATATATATATATATATATATATATATATATATATATAATCTGATTTTATGTTTGGACATTGCAAATTTCAGAATATATATAAATCAATCGACTTACAGGCTTTTTCATTGTATGATAGACATGCAAATTCCTTTAGTGAAGATGAAAACAATAGACTAGTAGAAAGTCGAATCTCTAACCATTCGGTCACAGTTCAGAAGTCATTAATAAATAAATGTGTATTTATATAAAGACTGAAAATCATTTCAGTTTTTGCATGAGGTGCTTTGAATTTTCGCGCATGACCATCAGCGATTCCATTTACCACAATACAATATTGGATATTTTGCTTTTATTTTGTTTTGCTTTCATTCATTACGAAAATAATTCTAAAATGTACACTTAAGCCTCACCCTATACAATTCTAGCCTAGTTTTGCTCTTACTTTTTCTATTTAACTCGTTGTGTTTAGTAATACTCGATCGTCATAAAAAAAAATAGAAAGTTTAAAAGTCTGTAATAGTTCATTATAAACAAAAGGAAATATCAGCAAAGCCAATAACAACGGCTAAACCGGTCTATGGAAAAGAGCAGACAGACAGTGTGAAATGATGATGCAGCAACCGGCGATGTTTACCTTGATGACGTAGTTTTGCCGATTAAAAATATCACAAATACTTCGCTCGTAAAATTCTTCAGGTTTTAATATGAAATATGAATTTAACTCATGTTTAATCCTATTTGATGATGTCAAACTAAGACCATCTAAATGGTTTGGTAAGGCTCGAAATAAGTGATTGTCCGTAGGAGCTAAGCCATGATAATATGCGGAATGGGGCAATATTTTCCAACCAAATTCTCCCAGGAGACCTTTGATCAGTAAAGCTGAGTGAGAACGAACATTATCATTATGGAAAATAATTCCATTTCTGTTGACTAAAGAAGGTTGTTTTTTTTGTGTCAATATAGTGCATAAATAAAAGAACGAGGCTTTCATAATTTGAAAATATTTTATAAATAACTTATGGTGATATTTTTAAGTAATAACAATATCCATAAAATAAAGTACACTGGTTTAAAATACTCCTTCTACAAAGCGGCGGGACTTTTGCAGCGACCTGATAAAATTGAAGTTTATCTTTTTATATTTTTATATTTAACTGGCTTGACAAACTCTAATTTTGATATCAGCCATGCTATGTTTTGCATCATTGTGGCAAGCTAAACACAGTATTGTTTCTTGTTAGATAAATCTGTGTCATCGCGAAACACGTGTAAGACGTGTGGGTGTGTTTTAGGTAAAGTTCACTTTGGTCGGAGGAGGCCATTGTTCCAGACGCCTGATTCTAAGATTTGTTCTTCACGGGATACTGGCATTTTATCTGAATTACGTATAGGTCAGTTCCGTGCTCGAAGTCCATCCTCACAGGCGTTAGTTCTTCCTTTCCTGTGTCTATAAATTACCTAAATTACGTAATGATGTGTTACTATTAAGATCCATATTATCTTGTAAGATCATTACAACATAACACCATATTAGAACCAATTTTTAAATTCTAGAGCTTATTTTCAATTTTTTTACGAAATTATTCTAAAATGGACAGAAGTGTTTTCTGCCGACATATCGAGCCATTTTACATGTATTCGCGAAATAGAGACTCTTAATACATGTTTTAAACCTTTACATCACAGTCTTCTCTTCTAATTTCAGAAATTATCTTCCTGGAAATATTATTTGCCACGATTTTCGACGATATTATGTAGAGACAGACTGGTGGGCATCTTTATGGGTTGTCCTTTGAGGTTGACATTGGTCATCGTATTCTTCAGCTTCTATGAAGGGAGTATGTTATCTTGTCTCTGCTGTCTTTGCCCCGGTTGAAATGAATGGCTATCGCTTCGATGAAGTACTCGGCTTCGAAAAATTTCTTGAATTGGCCTTTTCCTCTGATCTGAAACGGAAGAATTTCATCAGATCCGTTGCGAAAATCATTGAAACGATGGAAAGGTTCGTTCTATCGCTCCAGATATTATTTCACTCTCGTCGCAATCTTCAGCCTATACAAAAGTTAAATACAGCCTGTGGTAGGATACTGTTATCACATCCGGGGTTGAGCACCTTTTACTTCCTTGGCAGGTACAAAACCGTCTTCGAAATTAAGTGGGCGATGACTTATTCGGCTCCGTACTCTCTCTCTCTCTATCTCTCTCTCTCTCACACACACACACACACACACGTTGTGAGTCTATATCTACTTTATCGTAAGTGTTTAACTCACCTTCAATATATGATACCTTCCCGTAAAACGTTCACAACAAAATACTTGCCTAGTTGAAACTACCGCCAACAACTTTCCTCGCTCCCTACCTGTGCTCGAAACTAAACGAAACTTCCCTGCACAGGGTTTCTCTTCTATAGCTGTTTGTCTGTGGACTTATTAACTTTTGTCTGCTTCCCGGCTGATTTAAGATTGTCGTCTTCAAGTCTAATGTGAATAAATTCCCATTGAATCGTTCATTTAGATAATCTAGCTATACCCAACTTCCAGCCTGACATATCTTGTCTCACCATTTACCTAAAAGTTAACCCTTATCCTTGAGTGGCATCTGAACCTTGATAAATCGTGAATCTCTAAATAAAACCAACACAAAATGTTTACCTTTGTTATGTTAACTTTTTGTCGATTCAAATGCTCAACTCTTACGTGTATTTTATAGATAAACAAGTGTAATTACTCACTTTAATTTCTCGATGTTCCAATCTGTAAAGCTTCCTCTGATTTTAATTTTACTGGTCTTTTTTTCTTTTTGAGACTCAAGTTCAACTAGATTCAGAGTCTTATCCATGGTTCCTTATTGCTTTGTTTTCAAACTAAACTGGATTAAATGAAATGAACCACTCACATTTTTTGCAACAGTTGCTTACCATTGTTTAATCTATCGCCCAAAACAAAATTCATAAATTATAAAAACATAATTCATAAATTATAAAAACATAATTCATAAATTATAAAAACATAATTCATAAATTATAAAAAGATTATTCATCTATATATCTATAAAAACAGAGATGTGTGTGCCACAGACGATTTCTGATTGGTTAATCCAATAATCACATCTCCTAAAAAACTATGGTTCGTAGGCTCTTAACTTTACCATAAAATATTATGGCTTTATTTATTGTCCATCTTGGAAGGGTTTAATTTTTTTATAAATTGCTATTTACAAATAAAAAAAAATACGAAACTTACACAATCTTACAATCCAACCTACGACATCACGGCCGCCATTCTGGTGTAGCCGCAGACACGTAAACAACACGAAAACAATGTTTTGAAAATCTAGCAAAAATTAATTTTCCTGAAATTTTTCAATATTTAAAAATAAATTATGCCGTCTGATAAAATTTTTAAACTTTTTTTTAAAGCTATAAAGATAAAATTTAAAAATATTTATTTTTATGTAAAACGCGCGTTCGCTCGTGGTCTTTTCATTTCGGGTTTGTATTACTGTACACATAGATTCGAAAAAGTTGTCAAAAAACAAATATATAACAAATAAATGTTATCAAAGGCAAGATAAGTTA
>NC_136497.1:71794924-71797424 GCF_053919585.1 Euprymna scolopes
GAGATTCAAAAGAATTAGGTCCTTTTACATGATGAAGTAGTAGCCGCAAAAAGTACAATTCACCACTATTTGGTGAGACTGTGTATATACGACCAAGAATATTTGCTTCAAAAACTCCTGGGTGGTCAACTATTCTTCTACCCATTTTTCTTCTTTGCCATTTCTTATTTTGCCACACATAGTATTTTGGGACATCCGAGTAATAGAGTGTTCTGGCAAATTCATCATTCTGGCAAATATTGAAAAACTCTGTTAGAGTTGTGCAAGAAGCATTTCTATTAAGGTCTCTGTTGCTTGTCCTTTGAATATAGATCATATGTTGATCAGGGAGATGTATCTGACGACGAACAACTGCAGGTTCTCTAACATGAATTGGAAATCCCAGTATCATCGAAACTGCTTCTGATGGTCCAATATATCTTCCTGTCAAGTATTGCTTAATTTCGTCTTTGCTTACACTGAAAACTGCCTGATCGCTTCCCTTTAATGTATATTTAATTACATATTTAATGGATTTTACAGAAGTGCATATTTCTACATTTAAGTGACAATTAAATAACTTCAAGAGAGTCATGTTGTAAGGTACAACCCATTTGGAAGTTATAGGTTCATTTCTACCTTCTTTATAGCCTTGATGACCTCCCATTTCTGGTGACCTTCGCCTATAAATAGGGTAGGAATCATATCCACATCTTGTTTCATCACTATATGGTTTTGGGTACCTCTTTGAACAGCTCCCATTTTTCCAGCACAGAGATGTACTGTTGCAGTTTGGTCCATGTATCATATGCGTCAATACCAATTCATGTTCTTCTGGATGTTCGACTTTATTTGGTATTTCAGCTTGAACAAAATCATCATAATTCTGGGGTCTGGGTTTAGATTCTTCTTCCATCCATAGCAGGCAATGTAGGTGTGGTAAACCTCTTTTCTGGTATTCAACACTTATAACGTAGGCAATACAATTACCCAACAGACCTTGTGTTCCTGTTAAATATTTAATGAAAAGTTTTCTTTTTAAATCAAAAATTCTTGCAATTATGTCTGGTCGATCGTGAGGAAATTGGTTCTCAATGAGATTATCCTTAATCTCAGGCCAATTTGGATTGCATGTCATTGTGATGAAGTAAGTTGCAGTCCCATATTTTCTAACATACATCATAGCATCTTGACATCTTTCCATCATATATCGTGGACCACCAACAAATGTTGATGACAAAATAACTTTTCTGCCTATGTTACTAAGATCATCATTATCATGTAACGCATCGAAAAAACATCTGTATGTTGTAGATCTAAGAGAGGATTGATTCAATATAATGTAGTTCAAACGATCTACTTCAATTTTTCCTGCCATATCCACAAAATACTGCTGAAACAATCTCCCACCTCTTAATATTTGGTTAAATTCATCATCACGGATCATAATGCGGTAGGCATAATAACGCATAGCAGTTAATTTCCGGTTATTTGTCATTGTCATCTCGGGATGCCAGCCATCCTCACCATCAGGGAAAAACAGTACATACTGTAGTGGATCATATGATCGATGATATTCCGATATTGTTTGAAGCTGACCACCTTTTTCTCTCAATATTATATGGCGTGATGTTGTTTGCTGTTCATTGTTATTTTGAATAATAATTCCTACTTCATTAAAAATCTGATTATTGTATCGCCTTTCATACTCATTAATCGGTTTCCTCGTAGGATCTATAACAATAACTGCATTAGGTATGTTGTATATCATGTCCTTAGTTTGTTGAAATGCAGTCACATAGATATTAGCACGTCTTAGAATATACTCAATATTTTCTATGATATTCCGACGTAACTCAATGTTCGGGTACATATTCATCCGAACATCAATACTATATTCTTTGTCAAGAAAGTATATCTGAATAAACTGAGCTTGATTGTCTGGCTCAGGTAATAATGATCCAATATAGTGATGAATCTGCCCTTGAATAACTATAGATGGATTCCATCCGTGTTGTGGCTTGATTTCTTTGCAACCAAAAGATATCATTTGAAACAGGCTATTATATTGTCTCATGTGTCTTCTGAAGTGGCGAGCTTCTTCACCTTGATCAGCATACAAATAATAGAGTTCATGTGGCAACTTGTGCAACTTTGGCAATCTAACCTTGCCATTCATGCAACAAAAATGTGCAGTTTCTCCAACAAAAAGTTTTGCTTTACAATGAGAACATAGCTTATTCAAATTTCCAACATTTCCCTGTAAGTTTGCTCTGCGCTGTAAATTATATTGACTATTTCGCAAAGCAAGTATGTTGTTTATTTCCACAACATTCTCGTCACCTCGGTTTCGTTCATCTCTTATTCTTTGGCTACTCAGTCTCTCTTCTCTTTGTTGTGCTGTCTCGCTAGCTCGTCTTTGCTCAGCTCTAATTCTCTGCCTGTTCAGTCTCTCTTCTCTCCTATCTGTTGTTTCATTATTTCTTGTCTCTTGTGTTCGCATTCTTTGCATGCTCAGTCG
>NC_136497.1:71802424-71847424 GCF_053919585.1 Euprymna scolopes
TTCATTTGAAAAGTGTACGGAAAATCTAGGGAGACTTGTTGTCAGCCAGACTCTATCAAAAACTCAATTGTCAGCCAGACTCTATCAAATAATCAATTGTCAGCCAGACTCTATCAAATACTCAACTGTCAGCCAGACTCTATCAAATACTCAACTGTCAGCCAGACTCTATCAAATACTCAACTGTCAGCCAGACTCTATCAAATACTCAATTGTCAGCCAGACTCTATCAAATACTCAATTGTCAGCCAGACTCTATCAAATACTCAATTGTCAGCCAGACTCTATCAAATACTCAATTGTCAGCCAGACTCTATCAAATACTCAATTGTCAGCCAGACTCTATCAAATACTCAATTGTCAGCCAGACTCTATCAAATACTCAATTGTCAGCCAGACTCTATCAAAAACTCAATTGTCAGCCAGACTCTATCAAATACTCAATTGTCAGCCAGACTCTATCAAATACTCAATTGTCAGCCAGACTCTATCAAATACTCAATTGTCAGCCAGACTCTATCAAATACTCAATTGTCAGCCAGACTCTATCAAAAACTCAATGCTACACAGTGAGGGCATTATTTATCTCACTCCCACGGCGGGAGATATGACACAAGTGTTGCAAAGTAGGATTGAAGAGAAATCAAAACTGCCCGAACAGCCCCGTAGGTATTCGCCGGTAGAGCCACAATATTAATAGACTAAAAATAAACTAACCTCTTCTCAATAGATCTCCTAGAACTACACAAGGCCTGCAATATATCGCAGACAACAGTAAAAATGTTATTTTAATAGCTTTGGTATGACTTTGGTACCGAGGGTATGGGTGATTGTGATTGAAAGAATCATACAGTGCATAAACACTCACACGACTTATTGTCACTCAGACACCGTCTATCTTGCCAGAGAATGATTACATAAATGATTCATTAGAACTATTACTGTGTAGTCAACGTTTCGGCCGTTTTGCCCTCCGTAATAATAATAAAGGGCTGGGTTTGAGACTCCTAACAAACGGTTCCCCAGTTCGATACAAAACACCTGATGAAGGCCGGGGAGCAAAACGGCCGAAACGTTGTGACTATAACAACCAAGATGAGGAAGTCAGTCCGACAATCTCAATCAATGAAATCACCTCATCTAAAAAATACAGACAATTACTGTTACTGTGCAGTTTATATACCTATAAAGCTTAGTTCTTTTCTCGCTCTGACATTAGTATTAAAAGCCTACTTTTTCTATATCAAAATTAAAACTAACTTCTTATTATACTCAGTCATGGATATGTGAGCGACTACATAAAGGATAACTAATTTTCTTATTCCTTTAAGAAACGAGCATCCATTAATTACTTTGTCATTTTTATAATTTCTTATTCGATGATTATTTTCATTTCACTATTACGCTGAATTTAATTTCTGCATAGTTTCTACATTCTGCATAATTGTGTAGAATTTAGGATGAAAACGTTTTAGAAGACAGAAATCAGTCCTCGCGCGAAAAAGCAGAACACAAAATGTTTTAAGTAATAATGATAATAGAATAACAATAACAAAGACTTTCGCTGGCGAGGGCTACTATTGAGCGTAACCAGTTATACAGTCCTTTTGAAATTTTCATCTCTATTTTTCTCGTTATGAACTGAATATTTTAATGAAACCTATATGAAATATGTTCCTTATTAAATTGTAAAGATTATCTATAATGTAAGAAGTTTAAAAAAATTAATCTAAAAAAGTTATTTTAAAGTTTTTGTTAAAAACGTTCAGATTTTCTCATTATTCAGACATGTATGACAAGGAGGGAGTTGCAAGAAAGAGTTGTGGTGTGAGGAGAAATACAAACTGAAACAGAGAATATTCAGAGCTGTAATAATACGAAGAGGGGATTGCAAATATGAGTTGTGGTGTGAGGAGAAATACAAATTGAAATAGAGAGTAGGAGAGTTTTTATAAATACATGCAAAACCACATTCATTTTTTTTAAATCCAAATTAATAAATCAAATAAAATATAATCTTAAAAAGATGCGATACAAGTTAGAAAAGCATTTCATCCAAGGCATGAAAATTGTTAAACAAAATGTTTTTATTATAGGCTTTAAAAATAAAGGTACAATATTCAATTTGAAATGCATTCATCTTCAAAGTGCACTTTTATACATTTTACGAAGTAAGGTATTAAATTTTTATACCTTAATTTGTAAAACGTATAAAAGTGCACTTTGAAGATAAATAAATTTCAAATTGAATCTTGTACCTTTATTTTTAAAGCCGATAGTAAAAACAGTTTGTTTAACAATTTTCATGCCTTGGATGAAATGCTTTTCTAACTTGTATATCTATCTATCTATCTATCTATCTATATACATATATATATACATATATATATATATATATATATACATGCGTGTGTGTGTGTGTGTGTGTGTGTGTGTGTGTGTGTGTGTGTGTGTGTGTGTGTGTGTGTGCGTATATATAAGTGACCTCGTCGGTGTTTGTGTAAAAAAGTCTCTACTAAACTCTTCTCTGAATATTTAGTCTACAGAGTTGGAATTGATATGTAGGATATTTGGACCTATAGCGCACCTTCTATTTGGTTGAAACAGTTGACGTTGGCAGGGTGACATTACTCTTACTATTACTTTTGGGCATGCGCAAAATTAAACATTCATAGTCGACTATTTTTTAATCTTTTGTATCCATCTGTCGGTAGATCGGTCGGTAACGACGCTGGAGAGATAAATAATGACTCATGCTTTTGAATCATTACTATATATTGAATATTAATCAATAGAGAATTGGCTTTATAAAAATGGGAAGTCTGCGCAGATTAAAATATGATATTCATGCGTATTCTATGAGCAGGCAACGCCGAGTGGCTTCGTAGTTACAAATAATAGGAAGAAATAGAACAAAACAAGAATTAGCTTGCATAGGATATTATCTGCTTATATATCAAGTATTGTGTCTTCCTCTGATAAATCTCGACTAAAATAATCGCTGATTTAGAGAAGGACGTGAGGAAATATATTGTTTCTTTCGTTTAAAATTCTTAGAATACCAAATAATGTTATATATTTTTTTATTAAATAAATCAAATCATTCTTTTTAATTTTTTTACTAAAATTTTGGTTGCATGCAACTTTTCTTAACGAAGATTGTACATTCTTTTTTTTTTTTCATTCTGCTATGGATATTAACCTCAAGATCTACACTAATGATGTAACCAAACCACTTGCATTTATTTTTATTTCTTTTCTCAATTTCAATTGGAATGTAAGTATTTAATATATTTGCTTATTTAAAAAAACATACTAGCAGGTCTTACAGGCTACTTTTGTTATATTATTTAAAAAATTTACATCAAGCAACATTTATATAGTCTAATACTTACAATCCCGAAAAGATATATGAGTTAGCGCTCTATTGCATTTAACATGACGCCTACAACTGACATTCTTGGCCTTCGGGCCAAGATCAAAGTGTAGTATCTGTTCCGGCAGATGCTGCACTTGGGATGGTTTGTGCCGGTCAATGGAGGGGGGCCCTCTATACTGGGACAATTATTATTTTTGGTAACCAGAGTGCCCCCTTTTTTGCCTACTTTTAGGGGAGCTGGTTTTTACCTCACATTAAAAACGGCCTTGTGCCTAATTTGCTCAGTGGGGGAGCAAATAAATACCATCTGTTCCGACAGATACTGCAAGCAAAGACCAGATGTGGGGGCAACCCCACATACCTGACCTTTAACCAGCTCCCATTTCCCACCTCTCGGGAGCTGGTCCCCTTTTTCCCTTCCCCCTCCCTTCACTCCTCACATTAAAAATTGGCCTTGTGCCTAATTTGCTCGGTGGGGGAGCAAATAAATACCATCTGTTCCGACAGATACTGCAAGCAAAGACCATATGTGTGGGCAACCTCACATATAAGACCTTGGTCAATGTAGGGGCAACCCTTCATACCAATTGTCACTATCCAACTCCCCTACTCACCGGGGAGTTGGTCCCCATTTCCCCTTCACTCCTCACATTAAAAATCGGCCTTGTGCCTAATTTGCTCGGTGGGGGAGCAAATAAATACCATCTGTTCTTCAGATGCTGCACTTCCAATTCTTGTTCTCTTTCGGTGGAGGAGAAATCCTTCACGACTGAGACAATTTTTATTTTTGTACCTTTTCTCCACGTTAAAAAACGACCCTGGTGTCTAACTCTGTCCCGTGGGGAGGCATAGTAAATAGGTACAATCACGCAAAATTTAATTGAAAGAAAATTTGAAAACCTTAATTTTACAAAAGCTACGTCTATTTTCAAAACCAACAAATATACGAATCGTTCCTGGGTGTCAGGGTTTACTCAACAAACGATTATCCGAGAGATGTTTCCGAATGTAACGGTTCGTATTTATTAATTCGCCCAAATGGATCAAAGAGGATTGCAAATTCCATTGTTATGATGACTGAACTTATGCATTCATGAACTGAAAGGTTTATCTCTCTGTTGCAGATATTGACGATGTGAGACTCTAAGAAAGGAACCTTGTCATAGACGTGTATCAGAAGCAGAGATCTATCATCCAATTAATCCATAAAACAAAATATTGAATCGATTAACATTTATCGGCGACTGTTAAAAGTTTATGAATTCGATGCAGTTGATGTCACCTCAGCTAGAGGATGGATTCGTCGATTTCAGTGGCGACAACAATGCGGGTGAGAAAGCGCGTTGAACTTATACGACAGAAGCGTAAAAAATGCTGGGAAAAATAGCATTGAGAATAGTGGTGACTGTGCAGAAAGATAAATTCTGGAGCACAAAATATCGTTTGTTTTAATGGTACTATTCCCGTCTTCATAGATCTTCAATGCTTTTGTTTTTAAAGTTAAAAATAGAAGGAATTACTTTTGGAACAACTAGTATAATTATTTCACTCTTTTTTTTTTGTCATTAATGATCATTTCCGGTCCGTTCAGGATATTAAATATACCGAGGATAAAGTGCTAAATAAATTAAAAGTCCGACAGCACGACAGTAATTTAATTTTTTTATATAAAAAATTGTGATTACTGTTTCTGATGACATAAAAATAAGAACCACTCAAAGTTGACTTTTCATCAGAGAGTAAAGGATTTTTGTCTGAACCCATTACAGGTAATGAGCTAAGTCTGAGATGGTTGTCTGACTCGCTGTTTACTTACGTGCTCCAACTCACACCTTTTCTATTCTGGAAAAAAAATTATACATTTTAATCTCAAATATTACATGACGCTATGATAGCATGTATATTATTTTTTATTTACAGATTCTTCTAAAAGTCATTATTTCTTTTTAAATTTTAATAAAATCGCACTCGTACATAACATATGTAATCTGAGGTTCGAATCCTAGAAACGCCGAGTTACGCTGACGAGCGCTAATACCGAGAAGTACATGTTTGGAGATTACTGTTTTATATATAAAACACACACACGCACACACACACGCGCGCATATATAATTATATATATATATATACATATATACATACATATATACACACACATATATATATATATACACATGTACATATATTCATATATATTCATATATATATATATATATATATATATATATATATATATGTATATTCATGTACATTTATACACGCACACATACATATATGTACAAATACACATTAGTCTTTATTTTAGAGTTGGTGATTTGTTTAATATTATATTCCAATATCATTATAATATAAAAAAAATTAAATTAGACAACTTAAAACTACTTTCTTTCTTTTACCTTTTCTTCATTTTTTTCGGCTTGTTCCTTATTTTTTATTTATCTGATTAATAAATTTTTAAATTTCCATTCAAAATGAGCCAATTAAATAATTTTTTCTTTCCTTTTTTATTCCATTCCATTTTTCCTTATATTTATCAATAAAAAAAAAAATAGCGCAAAGAAACACGAAAAAAGAAAAACACGAAATGAACAAAAGTTTAGTCAAGAGGAAGTCCATATCCGGCCAAGAAAATGACCACTGTTGTGAATCGTTATTTCTGAATGGGTCAGCGTAAAACCAAATTTAAATAAATATACTAAAATCTCAAGGAGGCGAAATGACCTCAGTCGGTACTTTCTTGCAACTTATTTTATATATCTAAAAAAATATCATATTAATAAAAGAAATAATGAATAATTATAAATGAAGATAGTTTTAACGAAACGAGAGGACAAAATGAGAAGTACGTGCGTTTGGGTTGAGTGGTCAGCTGGGGTCAAGAGTATTCTAGAGTGTTCAAAATGTCGGTGCAGGTCAGAAAGGAGGATACGACATATAAGAAATTGAAAATTTGTTTAAGAATACTTTAAACTGAACTTTTTTTTTCATTCTTCGTTTAGCCATGACAAGACATATTGCCACTTAGACGTAAGGGCCCACTATTTGGGACCATGTCTACAGGGTCACTCTGTATGGAGGTGAACAGTGAGGTGTCTGTTCACATTACATTTCAATTTTTGCATGTTGGTGCATACAATTAATAAGCAGAAAACAGGGAGGTAAGTTCAAAGTCTAGCAATTCAAACTATTAGACTATAATGCATTTTGTTGGGTTCATCAGGGGGGGGGGGCGTTTACTTCAAGGGGGCGCAATTGCCGCAATTTCGTCAAAGCACATTTCATTAAAATACTTGTAATACAAACATAACACTGCAAAATTGCGGCGATGGGTCAGGGGTTGGAGCAAGGTTGATAGTGTGGAACCTTTTAGGAGTTGGACTCTGATTTGTATTGTCTCTACGAGGCAGCGCCTTGCAGCAGATACACTAGTCCAGATGTGGTAACGATTCTCTATGCACGAGGGAATGGTGGCTTTGTAGAGGTACAGGATACTGCCAGATGTGCGTGTTTTTCTAGCACGGATGAGGGAGCCCACCTTCATTACCGCAGCATTGGTAATGTATTCAATCAATCTATTCTACTTAATGTATCATGTGAATGTTAATTCGAAGAGTTTGAATGATGAGCCCTTATGTAGAGGCTTATTAGTTATGGAAATCGGTGGTTGAGAAGGTTTTATGCTAAAAAAAAAATAAGAGCAGTCTTATACGCGTTAAATGTTACCAGTGAGGTGCAGAGAACTTTTTCAAAGCAGGTGCTCAAGTAATAAACAGACGGTGTTTCGGTGGGGCACAGGCCTATAATATACTCCTCTGAAAAGGGCACTTTTAAAACAGGAGTATAAGGATCCCATCTCTGGATGTTAGCATCAATTTTCGTACCAATTCCACTACATACTTATATGCCATAGAATATGTGTTTACGTTTACTTATAAATAAATGAAACATTCGGAGAATTAGAATAACTAACATTGTCCAGTAATTAGCTAAGACAACATAGTGATTAGCTAAGACAACATAGTGATTAGCTAAGCCAACACTATAAAAATTACTAGCATGGTTATCGTTTTAAAATCTAATACCAAAATATCCATAACCCAAACTGTTGTGTCTGCACAAATAATTAACAAGAACGCGAAAATAAAGGTATACAATAATATATTAGGAAGAAAAGTTATATACATATTTACATGTCTTCAGATATACTTCATTTGGAGATATTCCGGCAGGTGGCGTGTTGCATGTCTTACTGGAGGCAGCATAAGCGTCTTGTCTATTTGACGGTCGTTGCCGGACTCTTCCGGTATTGGTGATTGATACCTTTATATATCTCACTCACCCGCCTATGTTAATTAGTAGGCGTCTCCACAACATAAACCGTATGCAAGAAAACATACGCGGGCCATTCGAAAAGTAATCCGTCCTATTCTTTTACTACAAAAAATTGAAGAGCTATGAAGACAGGAGTAGTACCATTAAAACAAGCGACCTTTTCTGCTCCAGGATTTATTTTCCTACATAGTCACCACAATTCTCAATGCACGTTTGCTAGCGATGGGGTAATGGCTGTGCCTGGGCGTCTGGAGCACGCTTTGTCACTAACACGTCTATCGCTATCTGAAATCTATAAATCCATCTCTTAACTGTGCCGGCCTCAACTACATCGGCTTCGAAAACGCCAAGAGTCACGGATGACTGTTGATCGGTTTAATTTTTTCTGCATGAATAAATTCAATTTCTTGTCCGTATTTGATGTACGTGCATGATCAGGGTTGCTTTCCTAGAGTATCACACTGTAAATATATACAACAGAGAGTTCAGTCATCATAACAGTGCCATTTTCACTCTCATCTGATCCATTCAGGTGAATTAAAAATAGACGTCCTTAGTTTTATAACGTTCTGGTAGTTCATAACATTGATCCATATTTGTACTTCCATGGTGTCCCTCGTCCCTTGGCCCGAAATAATTAACCCTTATCCTCAAATGGCTCATCGCCTTGATAGATGATAACATCCTATAGTAGATGGAATTAATAAAATAAAAAAGGTGTTTTTAACAAATACTTAATCCTGATGAGTTGATAGTAAAACACAGCTATTATTGCTTGTCACTGAGCGGAGAAATACGACAGATGAGATTTGGTGACAATCTCAATCAATATACGACCGGAATTCCGCTAATAAACGGGAAACTCTCATCAAACAAAGAATTGATCATAATGATCACTTGCACACCAAGAGCTTGTTTTCGGGTTACTCTCTTTGTTTCGGATATGCTTTAACTAAAATATCCACGTTTTCTCTTCAAAAGATCTTCAGAAATGTCTGCATTTAAAATCACGTTGCATATAAAGGTTTTGTCTTTGCTGGTTACTTCGGACCAAGGATCAATCGGAAGATTTGTCCTTGGCGGCATGTCTTCTGATGGCTGTACAGATTGATCCTCGTCGTGCACATCTTGTGGGAATCCCTGGAAAGAGGGGCTCTGGGCTGATGACGCATTTCTACTTCTACGTTTGTCTTCTGCGTCCTTTCTTCTGTTGATTTCGAAAGTCGCAGTTTCATTTTCACAACTAAACGTAAATGTAGATTCCATGAATAAAGCTTCTTTCTTAGAACTGCACGCCTGTGGAACTTTCTTCTGATTGCCTGCTTTCCAGCTGACTACAATCTGACTGTCTTCAAGTAAACAAGTTCTTGATGAACCGTCCCCTTAAATAATCCAATTTACAAAATTCCCACTTATGTTTACTACGCTATAATCACATTGACTAATGTAGACCCATTAACCCTTGGCCTTTAGTGGCCTCCGAGCCTTGATAAGTGGTGATTCCTGTGTAAGAAAAAGCCCTCCAACTGTCTATGTCTTTGGTCCTGCCTTCCCAGTCTGTCTGATATATCAACTGCGCGCAGCTGTCACTCAGCTGATTCTTGTAGTTATAACACAATTCTCCATAAAACAAGACAGTCTCGGGTCATCCATTCAAGACAGGTTTCCCGCCCAACAATGCTCTCTGGTCAGAAGCATGGCCTCGATGCTGGTGACATATGCTATCTCCAGGAATTCTTTGTTGGTGATGTAGTTCTGCCTCTTGATGCCCATGATCGAATGGAACCATCGTTGGTGGAAACGTTCCAGAAGAGGCACCTCTTTCCGGTATAGAACCCAGGTCTTCGATCAAAAAAAAAAAGAGAGTAGTGATCACTACTCCTTTGTAGAGTAAATCTTTGTTGCGAGTCGCAGTGAATGATTCTTCCACATACGTTCCTGAAGGTGGCCTTTGGTCGCCTTCAGAATGGTTGTGTGTACGGCATGTAAAATCGTCTGCATAACGTTTGAATAAAAAGATGGCCATGGGGCAATCAATAATATTTCTATAATGCTTTTTGATGTTCGTATAGAAATACCATTTAATGTTTAGTTCTGTTTCATCATGTTCGCACTAATAATGTATATAATCTATTCACTTTTGTCCGGTTAAAATTCGTTTTTTAAACATAAGTATATATGATGAGAACTTGGACACCTTCTTGAAGATTACTTTAATGCTTACTAGCAACCATCCTTGAGTGTATCGATCGCTCTGTGTAGTTTCTCAAATACCCTGATATGAAGATACTTCCTACTTGTAGGAAACACTGACAAAATATTCAGAAAACATACTGTGTTTTCTCGTCAACCCATCAGCACGCCTTCCTCTTTTGATAGAAGGCAGGTTTTGATTAACAAAATATTTTTAAAAAAAACGTCACAGACAATGAGAAACTAATATAGGAATAAAAATAAAAATAAATGTTGGCAGGCCGGTACCCAGGATAAAAGGGGTTCTTTTAGCCAAACAGGAAGGCGTAAACGATGGTGTAAACCTTCATATATTTTGAAGTTGCCCTCCGGACATGACAGAAGCTTTCCAGGGTTCGTAATCAGGGTATTAGGAAAATGGGCCTGGTCCCTTATCTTCATTATTTGTAGTTAAAAAAACAAACACAGAAAAAGAAAAGGCTTAAAAGTCTTGTCGTGGTCGCTTGCAGAAGAGTAGATACTACTGTTCTGCTGCCATTACACACAATTTTAAATTTGGCGCAAGACAGCATAGGAAATCTTTATTTTTGACTAGACCATTTTCATATTTTTATCGTTTTACCATGTTATTGGCAATAAAATTACATGCTTTGCTTGGATTTAACAAAAAAAATTTTTAATGAGTAGACAAGCAACATGAAGAAAGGAAAACACTCCTATTTTAATTTAATATAAAAAGAATTGTCTCCCTTTAAAAAAACATTGACCTTCGTGAAGAATGGTTTTCAGTCACATATTTTATCCTTTCAATCAATTGTTCATTTTTTTGGGAGGAGGGGGTAACACAATGTATAAAGTTTATCCTTGTGTTCAATTCCACGTGATTTTAATGAACATGACCATTTACCGAAAGAAAACATTTTTTAAAAGTAAAGTAAACACGTATCTATCATATATTCTATAGTTATTTAATTTTATCTAGTTTTTGTTTGTTTTTTTAAATGTTTTAAAATTGTTTATATCTGTCTTTAAATTGTATATAATATAGACTATTCGAAATATAATCAACGTTTCGGTCAACGTGACCTCCGATCTTCGTCAGGTTATTAGTCAAGAACCCGAGAATCTTGATTTAGAATTCGACATGAATATTCCCGAATTTGGTGACGCATCTGAAAAAGAAGAGGAACAATAAAAGTAAAAAAATGTGTCGCGCAAGGGATAAAGTGTTAAGTTATAATCCGTTATAAGCTTAATACCTCTACTCAGTCATGGATGACGAAACAAGAACAACCTACCGCCTTATAAATCATTCCGATCGAAAGGCAGTTTAGATTTTTGTTTTTAATATGATGCTCTCGCAGAAGTTCAGAGCTTACATCGTTGCGAGAATGACGTCCAAGATGAAAGCAGTATTTCGAATAACACAAATAATTCCCGTTATAAATCCTCATCTATTTATTCTGAAATTTGATGCCTTGAAAATGAGCTTAAATATTTACGTTGCCTTCGTAGACGTAACAACTCAACAGTCTCGTTTTTCATCCGATTAAATTTTAAGACCTGCTTTTTCACACGTATAGAATGAAACTAACACAAGTAAAAAACAAAAAAAAAAGAAAAGAAAATAATAATCAAATTCAATTCTTTTAAAAATTGTTACCTGGGTGTAATTACAGAAGGCACTCAACTCATTTACCAGGTGCGCTGAGAATATTGTTCAAATAACGCTGCTCGGCTCAATCAATTTAATTAAATAGCAAAAATAATTTAATTAATTAACCGATTTAATTAATTTAAGAAATTTCGCTTTTATTTTCAGATTTCAACTCCGTTGTGGCATATCGATCCCACTGTCAAAATAGCTTTTTCCTCCAGTCAATGGCAGTGGTGAAAATCGATCCCTTGAAGCTAAAATAGAGTTATCATTGCATTCGATCTGTTAAAGAAGTTTGTTTCTTTAATTTTTGAAAATGAACTGAAATTTAAATGAAACAATATTAGAGCTTGAAGCCACGAGAGAGTACACTAGTTGTAATTCATACACACGATGTGCAACTGCACCTGCATGAATATGAATGAATACATCCGAGATTATTATATTTAACTAGCAGGGCTATCCAATGTTGCCCGGTTATTATATAAAAAATAATACCAGGGTACTACCAATGATCCAATTGTTAAATATCCACAAAGCCTTGAATCAATTTAATATTGTGTCTTGCAAAGCCAACGTTAAGGTTATAGATGCCAAGAAGGAGAACTCTGACAATTGGTTCCATAAGAGTAGTTTCCCGATGAACAAACTCGTTGGAGGGTAAAACTAACACAAGGGCCGCAGAGCTAGCTGTCCCCTTTTTCATCGGCTGAGCATGGAAACGACAATTCGTCAATGCATATCTAAGCTTGTACGTCTACTACTGGGCTGTCAGGTTCCAAAAATGACTCAAATCTAATAGGTCTCACATTATCGCCCAAGTTCCAACCTCTGCCCTATCGCCGCAATGTGACATCAATGTACATCTGCTTGTTTTACAAGTACTTCAATGGAATGCGTTTTGATAAACTCGTAGTGCTGGCCCCACCTCGACTTGCATACTATTGACTCACCCGACAAGGAGCAAAATCCCACTCTTTCACTTTGAGGTTCCTAAATGCCAGAAAGATTTCTTGTCTAAGAGTTTCTTCCTTCTGCTTGAATTTAGAATTCCATCCCTGTATCCTGCTTCCCTGCTCGCACCCCTGAAAAAGTTTTAATGTAATATAAACATACATTATGCTGTCAACTACCTACACCCCCTGTTAAACACGAAACTAAATAGTAGTTGCTTACGTCCAACTAGTAATGTGCATTGTTTGGGGAGAAAAAGATTTAAAATACATATCCCGGTACACCAGAAACATATTGGGAATATTTATAGTATGTTTTTAATAGTACGAAAACGATACTCACGCACAATACACGTATTAGACATCAGAATCCAACTGAAATTCCCGCTCACAATTATAATAGTCCCAGTGTGGTTTACGAAATATAGTGTACCTAATGTACAAACACCAGCTATTTGGGGGAAACCCTTTTGGAATTCCGCGTATGAATTAATAAACATAAACAGACCATCCCAGCCAAATTCACACGGTACTTAGTATGAAACATTGCGCGGATGCGCGGATGTAAATATATGCAAAAGGACGTCACCGGGAAAGAACAAAAAACTATAAAAAAAAGAAAAAGAGAACGATCACTTGAGAGACGTGAAACACGAAACAACATAACGTTCGAGATCTTGTGAGAGGTGCGGAAAACATTCTATATTACGTGGGTGACGACACGGTTGCAGTAATGAGGAAGTAAATGTTGTGCCTACAAAGAAAAATTGAGTTAGAATTATTTCCTCTTCTTTATATTTGTCTCCTTTGCGACTGAAACTGCACACAACATGTGTTGGTTCCCTGACAACGGTACAAGTAGCCATGGATTGCAATATATAAAACCACACCATAACATCAGATTCATACTGTATATATCAGAAAAGACACCGGAACTGTACATAGAAAGAAGACGCAAATACAAAGTACAAATTTATAATTCAGGCCTCGATAATTATCTTTCATGTCATGATTGTCTAGAGATAGTCCACGTATAATGTAAACAGGTCTTTTTTAAGCGGGAATCAAAACCTTTACGAAAAACCGTCTAATTATATGGATGTCTCTCCTGATTATTCCAGATTGCCAGAGTCGTTTTAGATCAGGTATTAAATGGACAATATGAATAGGTCTTTGGCTTAAACACTTTATCTATTAAACAACGTAGAAATATTATTAAGCCTATTGTTCCCATCTAGATTGCGATTCTTTGCGTTTTGATCGCTATAACCTCCGACCTTCTTAAGGAGTATCTTCTTGAACTTAGAAATATTTCTGTCGGCCTCGGAAATCTGCACTACATTGAACTTCGAACTCAATCCTTCATTTAATCCACGTGGATAGCAGGCCTTAGCTTCGTCAGCAATGATTGGCTATATGCTTAATCAACTACGCTTTATCTACTATGCGGTGGATCCTTATGCACCTGTGGGCTTGTGGATAATGTACTTGGTAAAATTCAGATGTAAGTTACACTCTTCTGGAGGTGTAAGTTTCATTTTTTAATGCGAGCATCACTAAACATATAATTACGAAGTTTCGTGGTTAAATTTTAAATTCTAGCAAAACAACATAAAGAGACATATCTTCGATTTAAGAATTTATTGTTTGACAAAAGTAATATAAAGAAGAGGGTATTTTAATTTCCTTAATCCATAGATTTTCAACAATGGCTCATTTTGCTTCTTGTTAGTGTTTTAGCTTTGAATCTTTGATGATTAAAAAGACCCCCTGTAGTTCTAAACTCAAAATGGACACCTTGCGTGTAATCTTTAAAAGCATGCTCGAGCATGATTGACAAGAAGATGGCAAAGAACACAGGTGCCATAACACAACCCTGTTTCGTACCGGTTTTTACCTTGAATGACTCAGAGAACTTTCCGTCTGCTCTTACACGTGCCTCCATATTCTCGTGAAAGGATATTATTACATTTAACATTTTTTCAGGGATTCCAACTTTATTCAAAACCTTTCAAAGTGCGACTGTTGACAGAGTCAAACGCCTTTGTTAGGTCGATAAAAACGACAAACAAATCCTGATTTTTCTCCCGTGCCTTCTCTGCAACTCGGCGTAAACAGTAGATCATGTCGATGGTTCCCCTTCCAGATCTAAAACCACACTGCATCTCAGGATAAATTTTGTCTACTAGATAAATGATTATCCTGTTCAAAATGACCCTGGCTCGTACTTTCCCAGCCACAGAGAGCAGTGACATTCCACGGTAGTTATCACAATCAATGCGCTTCCCTTTATTCTTGAAGAGATGGATTATTGACGAGTTCCTGAAATCTTGAGGTACAGAACCGCCTTCCCAGATCATGATGAATAACTTTAAAAGTTTTTTCAAAAGTGTGTTCCCCCAACCTTGAATATTTCAGCCGGTATGCCATCATCACTTGTACACTTTCTCAGTAGCATTTGTTTTACAGCTGTGAGAACTTCAGAAAAATCAGGAATCACATCTAGTTCTGGTATTTGGATTCTTGCAGGCAAAAAAAATCAAAACATCATCGTCAACATCAGAACAATAATTTTAGCACTCCTTCAAAATGGTCCTTCCAGCGGTTAAGGATGTCATTCTTATCAGTCAACAAGGTTGTACCATCTGCCCCCATAACGGGTGAAGTACCACAAAAACTTCTTTCAGACCCTCATAAAATACCCTCGTATCTTTCCTATCAAAAGCAGCCTGGAGCTCAGAGGCTTTTGCAGACCACCAATGTTCTTTCAATGTTTCTTTTCCTCAATCGGCGCCGAACCCCCCCCCCCCTGACACTGAGATAAGCCGACCTCTTCGCTGCAGAATTCTTGTCTGATATCCAGGCCCTGTGCAAAGAGTGCATCCGGTCTAAAATACCCTGAATTTCAATGTCATTTTCGTCGAACCAATCCTGATGCTTCCTCTTGGAAAGTTCTAGTACTTCGCTTGAACATTCATAGATGGCATCCCGCAATTTCTTCTAGGACTCTTCAATATCATTTTTTATCACAATTTCATTTAACTTCGCATCTAACTTAGAAGATAATTCTTCTTTCTTTTCAGTGTTAAGTTCTTTCATATTCAATTGCTTTGGCATCTTAATTGTATGCCTTCTGTCGTAGTTTCAGTGATGTCTTGCATCGAATCAGGGCGTGATCCGGCAGCCAAGATGAGTTATGAAATGAGCGACTCAAAAGAATATATCTCCTGTTTTTTTCCGGGTTATAAAAAAGTCAATAAGATGTCAATGCTTGGACCTTGGGTGCATCCATGTGCTTTTACAACGATTTGGCTGCTGAAACATAGTATTTGTAATGAAGAGCCCATGTTCACAGAAAATGCCAACAAGTGAATTCCATTGTCATTTATTTCCCCCATACCATGAGCCCCAATCACATTTCCCCATGTCTCCCTGTCCAAGCCTACCCGGGCATTGAAATCTCCTATCAGTAAGATCTTGTCATGAAAGCTTACGTTTCTTACTATGTCACCAAGCTTGTTGTAGAAGTTTGTGGCTTCTACCTCTTCTGCATTTAGAGTTGGTGCATAGCAACTTACCAGTGTCAGTCCCGTTCCAGCTGTGAGTCCTATTCTAAGGGTCATTAAACGATCGTCACCGCCCCGAGGGAGAGCCTCCAGAGAGTCAGCAATATTTGATTTTATTGCAAAGCATACACCGGGACTATGCCTCTCCCCCTCTTTCCGACCTGATCAAAAGAACGTGTAACCTTCGCCAATTTCTTTCAATTCACCTGATCCCAAAAGATGTGTCTCAGACAAGGCAGCAATGTCAATGTTGTATTGTTTCAGGACTTTTGCAACTAGCGTCGTCTTCCTCTCGAAAGAATCATCACTATCAAACAATGTTCTTACATTCCACGTTCCAAAATTGAACGCATGGTTTGTATTTCGAATTGAGTTTCTGTTTCGACTGCACAATTGGATAGTCAACGGCAGCAAGATGACAAGCTTTTGTGTGAACAAGCGTTTTCTTATGGCTCCTTTTATCACCCCCTCCCTGTCTAGTGAAAGCAGTGCTACATCTAGAAAAGATCTGCTTTGCCACATAGTAGAGGACACGAACTGTGCAATTGTTCATAAATTTTTACACAAGAACGGCCATCACCTACTACGCCGCCAACTGTGCAGAGTATCGACTAAAGGCCTCCAGTGTTATCCTCCACCTGCCTCCACCACCAGTACCCCATCGCCAGTGGACTTCGCCTGATGGATGTTGTAAGAAAGCAGAGTGAGCAAACTCATGGCTACCCATACAATGATTTGATTTAAGTGGTAATGGCTTGTGTAGAACCATTCACACTTTTTGAAGCCGCCGATAACATCAGCTGATGCAAAATATGCCACGGAACTAATGAACAGCTGCATCTCAGGCTTTGTAATAGAGTTTTTCATCACTTAGGTAGACTGTCAACCAGACTTAAGAGCCACTACCTGCCCATGAAATGAGATATTGCGCGCCAGAGACCAACCTGGGATTTCAAACTCCGCGCTAATACACATATACATATACATAGTATACACTTACGCACAAACACTGATCCATACCATGCATATATAAATACAGACTTATATACACACGCATCCTTATATTAATACACATGTGCACTCAATTACATATATACATATCATAACGCAAACACGCATATTAGAGAAGGGAACTACTTATACAGCCGGGCGAGTATGCATGCGCGCGTACTCGAGTGTACAACTGCCCATATGCACTGCCGAACATCGTTATAATCAAGTGCAAGCATGCAAGTCACACCCGCATATGCATACCATCGTATACATACAGCAAATAAACATCTACATAAGTGTTATGTCTAAAAAGAGATAAAGGTGCGCACACTGATATATCTGACATATAAATATAGAGAGCGTGCACCTTCCATTAAAGATATACATACATCAACAAATGATCGGGTTTATCTAATGATTCTATTTTAGAGAGGGGGATATTCCCAATTGCCAACGCATTTATATGGTCCATGGAGATATAGACAGTTAGAGTGTACGAAATATGCTGTGTAACTCCGTTAAATGTTCCTGCTCACGCAAACACAGGCCCCCCACACACATACATACACACACACAGATATAGTTTTTTTAAGTTTATTTTTTAAATAAATTTGCTTTCAGTGTATACCGTTTTCGTTTAACGGGTCTAGATTGTTATTTTAAAATCAGTTACCGTTAATTTTGAGTTAAGCTCAATGTGTCTATTTAATAGGGACAAAGCATGTATAGTGCAAAGTTTTGTTGAAAATTCAAAGACTCGCATTTTCTTTTTTATAATCTTCGTAATGTGATGGAAAAAATCCAGGAAATAAACGAAGGTTATAAAAAAGAAAACGTGAGTCTTTGAATTTTCAACAAAATTTTGCACTATATATATATATATATATATATATATATATATATATATATATAAATATAAACATACATACATACGCGTATACACGCACACACACACTTGCATACATACATATACACACTACATCATATAATCATATGTATATACACTCAACACAAAACACACGCCTACAATCTCACACACACACATATATATATATACATATACACATCCGCATATATAAGGAAATGAAATTAACGGATACACTATCATGCACACATATATATGTATATATATATATATATATATATATATATATATATATACATATACATACACACGTATATACACATATACACACATATACACACATATACACATATATACACATATATATACAGGTGTACAGCCATACATATATAGACATGTACAAACATATACTTGCTCAAACATGCACATGTATAAGTACACATATAGAAATACGTAAATATTAACATAGCTACAGCGCATGCAACATCCACCACCTCGTTCAGGTATGGTGACTTAAGTAGTTTTTAGCTGGCTATACTTGCATTTTTTTTTCCTGTGCTTGCATAACGAAATAAGCTCATTTTTGGTGTTTATCGTGGCTTAAGGATATGTTATTATTGCTACTGATTCTGAAGTGCTAAGGTTGCAGAATTTGGATATAGGGGTGTATAAATTGGATATCTTCAATAAATCTCATTTTAGCGAGTACGGAATATTCCTATAGTGGAGGTCTTATTCAGCGTTGTTAGGGAGGTGCCTTTATTGCTATTTGGATTTTCATTATTAAAGGAGCTTATATGGTTGGAAATTCTCAGTTTAATTAAATTTGCCGTTGCGCCGATATACATGTGGGATTTTACATTTGCATTAATGGTGTTTAAGCTGTCGGAGTTTCTGTTATGGCTGTGGGATAAACTTGTAGAGGGGGATGGGATGATTAGGTTCGAATCGTTTTTAGGATGGGATTCCTGGGTAACTTGGGTGTTATTTATGGGGTTGGCATAGTGGGAGTCAGTGGAGCTGTTTAATGTTGTTGGTTCAGTGGTTAATGTGTTTTGAGTACCATTTGTGGGTGTTCTATAAGTTGCAATTGCTGTTGTAGTTGGGAGTTCAGTGTGCATGCAATCGTTTTTTAAGGGGCAAGATTCTTTTTTTCGGCAATTACAATTTTGTGTGGGTGGAATCTGCGGGGGATGGGCCTGGGTTTTTCTTATTTAAGAGTTGTTTGATGTTATCATGATTTGTGCTATGTTAGGCATAGTGGAGTAAGAGATTTTTATTGAATTTTTATTTAATATAGTGCTGTATCTATGGGGTTGTTGAAAAGATTGTTCCATTACTTAAAAAATGTCTTTGGTATATTAGTTTTTACGTTGGAGCTGTATGGTGGGTTGAACCATATGGATTTTTTTCGCCTTAATTTATTGCTATTCTTTTTATTTTGTTTGTAATTGGATTTAGTCTTAGACTTTGTGTGCTCTTGATTAGGATAATGCTTGTTCGAGGAGCTACAGATAGAGTAATTGCTTTTCTTTTGGGTCATGTTATGCGTAATTATTGATTTATTTTTGTTGTTTTCCAGTTTGTTACCTATGTATTCTATCTTACCCTGTATTTGTATGTTAGATTAAGAACCTGTATGCTCCGCAAATTTAAACCCTTCCCCATCTCTCTTTACCCTCTCTACTTCAGCCCACTGTCGTATTTCCCTCATCTAAAAGGTTTCCCTCACCCACTATAACCAAGAAAGCGAACTATCTTTCTACCGGAACTCACACCAGAAGCAAACCGTTCAACGCACCGTTCTGAATATCATATCCAGGATTATTTTTCTAATTTGCTACCTATACTATTGATTTTGAGGTCCATTGCATACTTAACTCAATGCTCAAATTCTGTTACTCACGGGAATAATTACAATGGAATGGTATATCCACCCAATATCGGATACACCGAGAAAGCATTTGAACTGTATCAACCAACACACACTCAACGCAACAACGAACAAGGAGCAATACGCTTTCGCTATATGGGAATATTACTTCCCATATAATTATCCACAACCACTCTAAAAACTATTTTCAATAATTGTGCTGAAAAGCAAAATTAGCGTCCATTCGCAGCTGAACATTTTGCTAAGCGCATTTCATTTCCTCTGATGATATGAGCCATTGTTGAAAATCCATGGAGTTAGGAAATTAAAATGACCCCTTCTATATATCCCTTTTGTCAAACAATCGAATATATGTCTCTATATATTGTTTTTTTTTTTTCAGAATTTAAAATTTAACCACGAAACTTATATATTGCTCTATTCTTAAATATTGAGCTTTTCCATTTTGGCTAGGATCACCTTGAAAGTATTACTTCAAATAATATCTACCAGGATTTTTCATCTGAATTCTATCAGGGTCTTAACTCACATTTTAAAACCTAATATTTGTTAGAAATACAACTGTAAAAAACTGAAATTTTGACAACTGGTAGTCTTTATAATCTATAATAACATAATAAGATTTGAATCATTTGCAAAGGATAGCAAAAGAATTATAACAATTATTTATTTATTTTCAAAATATGAACGGTGTCCGATTACAAACTCGTGTAAACGCGTAGATCTATAAAAAAATTGTTCAAGATCATGTTGTGACAGTCATACAGAATTCAGGTTTCGATAGGGCTACCTATATACAAGATAATGCCCCATGTCATAAGGCAAAGGTGGTAATGAGTTACCTTAGCGAGCAAGATTTTGACATTATGGATTGGCCACCGCAAAGTCCTGACTAAAATCCAATAGAAAATCTTTGGAAGACATTAGGAGTGAAAGTTATGGAAAGAAATTCCACTAACACGAATGATTTGTGGGTGAAGCTTCAAGAAGAATGGTCTAAAATTAGTATCCAGGATTGTCAAGAACTGATTCGTTCTCGTAGTCGATGTACAGCTGTCATTGAAAGCAAGGGCTCAGTTACTAAATATTGATTGTACATGTATTTTTATTGTTTTTTTGCTGTTTACATGGTTTTTCTCAATTTTGTCCCTTAGTTTTGGACGTTCCTATTTGGAAAATAAATAAATTTGCAAATGATTCAAATTTTAGTGTACTATTATGGATGATTACGACCACCAGTTTTACAAAATTTCAGCTGTTCAGAGTTGTTATTTCTAAAAAATATTAGGTTTAAAATTTTGTCCCTTAGTTTTGGACGCTACTGTGTGTATATATATATATATAGAGAGAGAGAGAGAGTTTATTTTCAGAGGTAAAGTAACCAGTGAAGTATAACGAGGTGTATACAAAAGTGCTCAATACGGAAGTAGAGCAAGGTATATTTTCATTTATTTTTACACAGACAGTAATGTATCGCTATACAGTCGTGAACATATTTCGATTAGCTAGATTTTACTTGAGACCTCATCAGGCGATCTTGCTTGTATGAAACCAAACTTTTCGATGAAGAACTTGGGTTAACTTCCGGTAAACCACCACCATGTCTACTTTACTCCCACCACACTTTTTAGTCTTGTTTTACACACAATTAATTCCAACCCTCGTTTCTATTTATAAATGGCTTTTACAAGAGGTTGACCCGAGATCTTAATTTCAAAGTTTGCTTTCACATAAACTAAACCGCCTGATGAGGTCTAAAGTTACTAAAAACTAGTTGATTGAAACATGTTCAAGACTGTGTCGCAATACTTTGCTTCTCTTTAAAAAACATTTATATATATATATATATTATATATATATGTGTGTGTGTGTGTATGTGTGTGTGTGTGTGTGTGTGTGTGTGTGTGTCTGTCAGAACATTGTTAATTCATAACCACTCAGCATCAGCCGTTTAGCGCAATGGTGAGAAGCCTTGACTGTCATTTGGGCGGTCGGGTTTCGATCCTGACTTGAGGCAGTTGCCTGTCAAGCCGCACTGATGAGCTGTGAAACAAGGAAACAGTGCTGTATATGGATGACTATATATATTTTTTTTTTTCGGGGTCAACAGACAACTAGCACCGTGTGTGTTTATGTGTATGTTGGGGTGGAGAGGGCTCCCTAAAGCCGTGGTGAAGGCAATCTTTCTAGGAGAAGCAATCTCTGATTTAAAAAAAAAACATAAAGCGGGAGGCCAGTACCCGCATTAAGCTGGTCTGCAGTTTAACTTGTTGCTGGCTATCTTGCTCTTGCTTGTTGCTGGATCTCAACATTTTGAACCGAGAGAGAGACTTAGCTGTCGTACAAAGCTAAGACTATGTAACATCATCTGTGTATAGATACTCCCTCCGGCATTTGTCTATTAAAATGATCATGTGGTGATGGAAAAGTTGTGACGTGTGGAGGCTTGAAATGCTGGAAGCATGTAATAATTGATCTCAATGACCGTCTTCAGTGCCATGCCTGCTTGAGCGTGTAAATTCACCGGTAGTCATTTTTGGGCTCATGGACTTTAAGTGTCTGAGGGAGTGGCACTCGTCTGGCAAGACGTTGCAATCATCGTATATATATATATATATATATATATACATATATATATATATATATATATATATATAAATGAAAGACCATTTACTTTAAATACAATGTAGCTAGTTTTACAGTGTTTCATCTATTAAATGAAAGTAGTTCTTACTGTGTATCTATACTTTTAAAACGTACCATTTATATGCAATTCTTAATATCTTTTAAAGCAAACGGTGATGTTGATTCCTTTGGAGTTATCAGGAACAGAATAAGTATTTTTCAAATAAGAAAATAATGTCCTTACTTTAAATAATTTGTAAAAGCTACGGAGATAACTACATAAGCCAATTAAAATATAAAATAAGAGAAAAGTATACAAATAGATGTGGTAATACGGTAAATCACGGTTAGGAGCAGGAGTACAAACGGGCAATTATTCATCATTAGAGGACACCGGGTCGTCTTGTCAGCCAAATATAAATACATCAGATGCAGTTATCCAGAAAAATATTTGTGTAGGTTTATACCACACTATTGTGTGTTTTTTTTTTTCATTTTCTCTCTCTTTCTCTCTCTTTTCCTATCTCTCACACTTCATGCCATGTATATGAGTGTTTCTCTGTCTCTTGCAATCTCTCGAATCTTTTTTTTTCTACACGCATGCACCACTTCTTATATATTTCATAAATTTCGAATTTAGCACCAAGTGACCTAGCACCTTCTGAGATTTATGGTTTTCTCTATTATGACATCATGATGCACTATTTTACGAAAACCATCCCAACATCAAACGGCTTCGCTCACTTGACTACACAAACAAATTAAAAACACACGCACACACACACATATGTAATTTGTTTTATATATATATATAATTTGTTTGTATAATTTGTTAGTGTATACATGTGTATATGTATATATAATATGTATATATATATATATATATATATATATATATATATATATATATATTATGTATGTATATAATTTGGTTGTATATATAAACCATCTGGAAACGTGTTAGAGTCATGTAAATAATCGCTCATCGCGCAAAACAAATTCTTATAGCTTATTGGCCAATTTAAAGACACACACACACACACACACACACACACACACACATATATATATATATATATATATATATATATATATATATATATATATATCGGCAGAAGACGGCGTCCCCACGTTTACTTTGAATTAAATTATTTTTATCGATGTGTGTATCTTCAAACATTGCTTTAAGCAGGTACTTTATGTATTTGCAAAATATAAATATTTCCATTTTCCTTAACCTTTTTTATTTCGAGGAAAGAAACATTTCCGACTGTTTTTTTTAGGAATATGCATTTGTATCTACTAAGTTGTTTCATGGAATTCCGCTCTTCAACGAAACACGTGTACAACGTACTTCATAGAAACAATAATAAAAAAAAATGTGAGTTAAACACATCTTCTGGTTTTGAAGTGATAACTAACGATATATATATATAATAAAAGAGGCGCTGTTTTCCCCCTTTGGACCAAAATTCCGTAGGTTTACAATAACAGATGCTACATACAATCTTTTTTAGTCTAGCCTATTTGTCACTATCATATGTAACTTTATAAATACTTTCTGACACGTCCCAATATTTAAATAAAACCCTAGATTCCTTCCGAGGAGATACACCAGCACTATCGCATTAATCTACAGAGGAAGTAGTCGCGATTTTCCCACTATTTCTGAAGTCCTGTTACTGATCCCCATAAACACTGCAGAGATTTTTATGCATTGTATGAATATTGTGGTTAGACCCTTCCTGACTCATAAACCTTAAATTTCCGCCCGTCAATTCGAAAAATCCCTCCCTTATAATATTTCTGCTATTCTGATTGGCTTAGGCCAGACGAATCCCTCATTCAAGAATGCAATTCTGTTAATTAAACCGACCATGTCAGCCGTTTTCCAACATGGCGTCTATAAGAGGCCGGCGTTCTACATTAAAACAAGCGATTACTGAACAGCACGAAGTTATTTATTTCTCTCTCTCTCTTTCTCTCTCACTCACTATCCATCTCTATTTCTTTCTCTCTCTAAATGTCTTTAGACAAACAGACAGACAGAGACAGATCAGAGCCAGAGTCATATCTGTTTTGTTTTCATTCGACCAGATAGAAAGACATAAAATCACCGTAACGTCAGAGAGAGAGAGAGAGAGAGGGGGGGAGAAAGAGAGTGAATTGACTAATTCACGAATTAACCTCATTATATTACAGTGTTCAGTTATTAGGTTTAAGTAGAAAAAAACGGCGTTGGTTCTGTGCGTTCGTGGTGGAACAGTCGATAACGGATCCAAGGGGCTGCACTTTCGCACCCATGTATTGGAATTATTAATTTTTTTCTTATTTTGAAGTTTTAACATTTAAAAAGGGTTATGCCCTGCGATAAATGCGTATAAATTTTCGTGCTTTTTTTCTCCTTTTTTCCCCCGGTATTTCTTTTTTATCAATTTTTCCCCGCTTTTAATTTGTGTGTTTATGTTTGTATCAAAATGAAACGATAAACCATCATTTGTTTTTAGGGTGTTTTCTTTTAGTTGTTTTTTGGGGCTTAGTTTTATTTTAGATTGTGGTTTTATTTTTTTATGGTAGTAGGTGAACTATTTGAAACCAAGTACTCCAGTAATTATTTAAAAAAAATAATAATTGATAAATACACGAAGAATTTTCGTTTCATTTCCTTGGGATAGGATTCCATGTTTTCATTCTCATATACATTTCTTCTTCTTCTTCTTCTTCTTCTTCTTCATAAAACTTAGAGACAAACTATTTTTAGTCCAGAATGTCGTCAAGTAACCAATCAACATTACCACAGCTACAACGGCTAAATTTGATTTTTTTTTCACCTCTCTCCAACCGAGTTGCCTACTACGTTTCGATAGCCGTTCTTACCATGAGGAGTGGGGAGTGTCTATTTCGAAACCGTTCGTAATATGAGGAGGTCGCGGTTTGGGCAGCAGCAGCAACAACAACAACCGTACTTTAATTTTTTCGAGGAAGGAGGGCACACTTCCACCGGGCAACGCTGGTTAGCGGGTACTGCTAGTATATGATAAATAAAGAAAGACAGATCACCGTAATTAAGCTACATGATGGAAATGGTAACAGGAGTCAGAAAAATAATCAACTGAAGTCCGAAGCGATTCATATACTCGCAAATGTGCACTTACTAGCGTACAGAAATGATTAAATTGTTTTAAATTTTAATTCAAATTTTACTCACAAAATATATTTTAAAAAATGTTTGTGTAGTTGTGGTTTTATAAAACTGTTGAGAAAAAAATGAGATGGAAAGGCTTTCGACACATTGAATTGTTAAGTTTCAAAGAACAATACAAAAGTAATCCCAGAACTCCAACTTCCAACGTAGATCCCTACTATCATGTCCCCTTTTCAAATATCAGTGGTCTACGTTCCAACTTTCCAGAGGTTGACGTACCAATTATAGGAAACCAACCTAAAACTATTATTCCTGTGCGAAACTGGCAAGGAGTCGACTGTTTCTCTATATGAGTTCGCGATGAAAGGATACTCTTTACAAACTTTACATCAAAATCGCCGTGGGTATGGAATATGGAGAGATGGCTTTCCATGTGGTAGGGATATATTCACAGAATACCCAACTTTTCCCTATATGTTCTCTTGAGTAGCCTTTACTCACAGCATCGCGTTCATATTTGTCCTTTGTCGCACTCACAAAAGCGGAATTACTATTTTAAGTGCATCTCTGAGAAAATTAATCACATCCTCTCTGCTAATCCTTTGGCTAAATTCACATCTATGGTGACTTCAATGTTTACAATGTTGAATGGCTAGCCCACTTTAGCAAAACCGATGATGACGGGAGGTGCTGTCATGATTTCTTCATCGCTTATGACCGAAATCAGATTGTTCAAAAACCAACTTGTGTGCCCAACACTGACAGCCAGTATACAAGTCTTCTAGGCCCTTTTCTGAAAACTTGCCCAGAGCTATGCTCATCCTTTGTTCTGCTCCCACTGGGATGTAGACATTTTTGTTACAACTTGCCCTGAGTTGTATTTTTCCTCCGTACTTTCTCCACTGAGATTTTCCGATCACTTTGTTGTATCGCTTAAAATAAAAGCAGAATATAATACGTCCTGAGATGTACCTCTTTATAGTACAGTATATCGATATTCCATGGATGACTGGTATAGCCGTCGTACATTTATATCGGATATTCGTTTGCGTTCCATAATTAAAATGATAGTATCATTTATAGTATTGAATGCTTACTTGGTGGTATAAACCGCTTTATACCCTCCAGGAAATTCCAGCAAAAGCCCAACAGCCAGCTGTGGTTCTCTCCAGAATGTGCCGCTGCCATTGTGTACAGAAACCACAATTTCCACTGCTTTCGGCGAGATAGATGTACTGAAACTAAAGCCGCCTTGCGGATAACTAGCAACCACTGTAAAAGAGTAATAAAGGACGCGAGATATTTGTATACTCAATCCTTCAAGTCTAAATGTCGATAATAAATTCAAGTTCTAATTGCAGTTTTGATCGATATCATGTCAAAATACACTATGAAAACAGTCATGTGGGAATGAAGAGTGGTTGAAATCCTGTAGAAATACAGACGGTGCGCTTCAGGCCATAGTAGTAAAACTTACTCTGGCTAAAACAGGTAAAGCAAGGCTTGGGTGGGTGGACCTCTTAAGACTATGCAGAATGAATGGCATAGCCCGCCTAATGAAAGAGTACGGTTCTCGCCAGATCACCAAAGTTAAGCAACGTTGAGCCTGGCTAGTACCATTTGGGAAGGCTAGGCGCTGTATGTAGGTTGGGCGTGGAGGCCAGCACCCTCACCCTGTAAAAAGAACTCCTCACAAAAACATTTACAAAAAGTTGTAGATGGCTTATGCCCCTCCAGAGGCTCAAGGGCTATGGATGGGCCTAATGAAAGACGACTGACATGACCCAGTTTGTGCGGTAATGTATTGGTGAGATCGGAGATTCAACTCTGGATTGAGACAAAACAAAAACTGAAGGTCTAGAAGGATTTTTCCGTCACTGACCAAGGATAGAACTAGTAAAATGTAATATTTTTTTAATGAACGGGGTGTTTTTCCTTTAGATTCATTAGTGTGACTTGAACAACTTTCCGACCATGTGTCACATCATGCCTCGGTGGGAAGGAAGTAAATAGCGCTTCTAACTTTGCTCGTGTCGAGAAGCAAGTAAATAAAAGACATGAAACACAACCACAGAACAATGAACAAGCTTTTGCGACATTAGAAAAATTGAAATTGAAATTTTTATTTTGCTTGCTTAACGAAAACTAAAACTATAAAGAGCAATTGATGGTTGTGTGTTTCCTTGTTTGATATTTCTTATTGATAAGGACAATGTAGTTTTGTTCATCTTTTCACAAGGATACTTCATAATTGATTGTTAATGACAATGCTGTCTATTTTATTCATTTGTGTTTAAAGAACTGTTTGTTGCTTTAACAATACCGTTTTGTTTTCACATGTCTAAAGCTATATTTTTCAAAAGTTCAGCCACTGAAATAAGATCTAAGAATAAAAATGAAAAAAATTAAATCAGGATTAGAGAGAAAGTATGAACTATGACTGGATGGACTAAGTTCGAGAAATAAAGACACTGAGAAAGAGAAAAGCTGAGGGATAGTTTAATTTAATATAAATTGTCCTTTTTACAAAGGATTCACCACTTATAAAGGCCCGGTGGCCACTCGAGGAAAAGGTTTAATGAGTGTACAGTAGCCAATGGGATAATATCATAGTAATTGTTAGTAGTGGAAATTTGGTAAATTGGATTACTTAAGGGGAACGGCTCATCAAGAACTTGTTTACGTTGGACTTGAGGACGATCATATTGTAGTCAGCCGGAAAGTAGGGGAACGGAAGTGAGCGTGTAGTTCTAAGAAGGAAGCTTTGTCCATGGAATCTACATTTAGGTTTAGGCAAAGATACAGATTGGGGGAAATTATTTATAGTAGTTTCGTGAAAGTTTGGTAAGAAGGGACATAAATTGGAGATGAGAAGGGCACATGGCATGAAAATAATGATAAAGCAGAGACATTCTCGCAACGTATCTTCTGTGGGAAACAGATTGCAGGGAAGAGAAAAGAGCATCAACTACCAGATTACGAAGTCGGTTTTGAACTTTGTCAAGGCAGGATAAGACTTCTAGCAGCTCCTGCGTAGATGTGGCAAAAGTACTCCATCCTTGGACGCATTTAGTTCTTATACAGGTAGAGAACTGCATTGGCAGTTAGATATCTACTTGAGCGGTAAAATGATCCGACCTTGGCAACGAATGTAAGTGTTTTATTTTAGATCAGGAGTAAATCTCAGACCCAGAAGCTTTAAACAGACGAGAGCCATTCATTTCAATTGATGCCAAGTGAGGATTAGAGTGTTGATGATGTAAAGATAGAAGCTAGGTTTTATGTGGATTAAAATTAACCAGCCATCTCTTTCCCCATTGTACTACATGCTCAGGACCAGAAGAGAGAAAATCAGAGAGAACATGGCCATTTGCGACATTTGAAGTGTTGCCATAGATGTAGTGTCTTCAGCATAAATGTCCACGAATGATCTTAAGATGGGATTTGTAGACGCATACGTTACTAGATACACGTTGCTTCTCGCAGCAACAAAATGTATTGCAAGACCCGAAGATAGTGAAACTTACATTCACTGAAAAGCCATAGGATTGACTACAAAATTAATAAAAAACAGAACGAATGGCCTTTCTTGATAGTAGCGGTATTACCGATCAGATATGAACCAACTACCACTCAAAAAAGGAGATATTACATGGGAGGACAAGCCGCTAAAACCGAGCCAAACTCCATCTTATCGGGGAAAATTGTAACTGAACACGGAAGCGCGTATGCAAATGTATACAGAATGCGAAATGACGATCACATAAGAGACATAGATCACGTTTGAGAACATGTTCGATAAGACGATCACGTGAACGATGTCACAGCAGTAACAAGAGAATGAGAAAATAAATGTGGTTTTGCAACAAAAAGGCGAGTTTAAAGTCTTTTCTATTCGTTGTCTGCGTATACACACACACACATATATATATATACACACACACATATATATATACACACACAGATATATATATATACACACACACATATATATACACGCACACATATATATATATATACACACACACATATATATACACACACACATATATATATACACACACATATATATACCCATATATACACACATACACACACATATATATACACACACACATATATATACACACACACATATATATACACACACATATATATATATACACACACACATATATATATATACACACACACACACATATATATATATACACACACACACATATATATATACACACACACATATATATACACACACACACATATATATATACACACACATATATATATACACACACATATATATATATATATATAATAAAAAACCGGCTTAGGATTAGTTTAGTCAACAAAGGTACAGTGACAAGGATGATTATAGCCACACCTTCTTCAATTTCTGATTGGCATTTTGTTTTGTAAACATTGTGGTCTCATAATAAAATATATAAATCGTAAGTATTTTATAAGGAATCTTTGACGTAAATTTGGAATTGTTAAAAGCTTGGTGAGTAATCGGTTAACACCGAATACGTTCCAGCACATAAGAGATGAAGTGTTAAATGAAACAGACTGGCAGTCTAGGCGTGCCAAGTTCGCATCCTGTTTGTTCCACAAAAACACTTTCATTTACGAATGTTGGCAACTTTCCTGTAGCCCCTTTCTGTAAGTACCCGATGTCTTTTTGGGAAGAATTCTAACTTGAAAGGTATCGGGGAAAGTAATTTTATCAATAATTGTCTGATTCATACGAAACTAATAAATCAAATTTTATCGTTATTTCCATGGCAGGTGCTCGTCTGAACTCCAATCTCTGGTCCCCCCTCGCCAATCTTTCACAAAAAACACCCGTCTAGCTGAATCCACTGTCAAAAGTTTCCCCCACTCTATATCTGTGCATAAATCAAAACGCGGATTCCATGAACAAAGCTTCTTTCTTAGAACTGCACGCCTGTGGAACTCTGTTCCGTCTGCCTGCTTCCCACCGGACTACAACTTAACTCGTCTCGAACACATCTGCTTCTCCAAACACCTCGGACACTTTTTTTTTCTTTTTTTTTTTTTTTACACAGTGATCACCACTTATCAAGGTCCGGAAGCCACTCAGGGATAAGGGTTATTGCAAGTACATTACGTTAGTGTGGAAATTTGATGAAGTGTTTACTTAAGGGGGCGGTTCATTAGGAATTTGTTAACGTTGTACTTGAAGACATCCAAGTTGTAGTCCGGTGGGAAGCAGGCAGACGGAACAGAGTCTCTGAATACGCTTCTCCGTTATGTTGTGTACTTTTTGTCTCTGCTGTGACGTCACATCACACAGCCGGTTAAGTTAACTGCTATTACCAGTTCTAGTGACTCTGTTACAGTAATTTTTCTCATATCATATCTAATGATTATTTTTATGTGTTTCTCATGTAAACTTACTGTTTGCATAGAAATTAGTTTTTGTTTTGTTTTTGTTTTTATTTTACGGCATATCAAACATTTTGGTGTTATTTAATGCTGAATCAAGTAATTTTGAGAATAAAAGTTTTGTACTCGAAGTTCTTTTTTATCTTTAAATATTTTTTCATGGTGTTTGATTTGATTATTCTAACTGATTTTGTGTTTCAATTTACATAACATGATTGAGCTTTTGAAAAAGGGAAATAAACAAAATGACCTCAATGTTTGTCGCATTTAAGGTCGGGAAGCCAAGAGCATTTAGAATCGATGTGTGGGTTGGTGTCATGCATGCTAGTACGAAAAATTACATTTCTTGCTTCCCTCGTTACTTGAGAAAATAGCATCAAATAATGTCAGCATAAATGCATTTAACAATTTTATTTGGCACCATTAGGTCTAAAAATTGCGTGGAAACTTTGCCATTTCAATATTTAAAGCAGAAACTCTTGTCATGTCATAATAATAAAACAAATAATGTAAAACTAAGATAAATAAAATTAAAAATTGATTATTTTCCCTTCATCACCCCAGACATAGTTCTGAAATATGTTTTTACTTCATTAATCAAGTTGTAGTTTTAAAATAATGAAAGAACATGCGATATTTTGTTATAAATTAGATAAAAGCAAAATAAACAAATATTTACAGTGATAGGCTCAAATTAGATCATTTGATATATGGATCACAATTTAAATGTGAACATCTTTTTAAAATCCTGTTAAGTCAACTTAACAATGAAAACTAAATAAAATAAATTATTTAATATGTTTATTTATACAGACATTATTAGCTACATATGTGCATACATGTTTTTATACCGATCTCGAGCCAAAGATCCTCGCGCCATCAAGCTAACAGATGCAAAGTTGTCATTCTCGTAAATTTAACGTTTGTCCAAATCAGATTATTCAGGGCTTTTTTATTCTTTTTTTTTTTTTTTTAATCTTTTTCTAAAGTTAGGTTTGTTTTTCTTTTTCATGTCTGGATTTTTTTGTTATCAGTTTTTTCTTTCGTTGTCGTTTTCTTTTCTTTTGTGTTTTCTTTTACTTCATTTTTTTTCTTTCTTTCGTTCTTTATTTCTTTCTTTTGCCCCTCCTTTCTTTCTTTTCTTCTTTCGTTCTCTCTAGTTTTTTGTTTCACTTGTGCATTCTTTTCTTTAAGTTTTTCTCCAATTTTCGCCCTTTCTTTACGCCCTTATTTCGTCCTCTATTTCATCCTCGTGCTTTCTGTTTTTGATTCGACGGTTCACCTTCGCTTTCTTACTGTTATATTTTCCTTGTCACGGTTTTTCTTTATTTCAGTTTGTCTGTCAGCTTTTCTTTCGGTCTGTTTTTCTTTGTGATTCTCTCGTCCCTTTTTTCTAACTAGCTCAGTATATTTCTGTCCTCTGATTCCGTTCTTTCTTTCTTCTTCATTTTTGCGTTCTGTGATCCCTTCATTTGCTCGTTTTTTGCTTTTTTTTAACTTCCAGTCGTTCGTTATTTCTTTATTTTATTTTCTCTTTCATTTTGTGTTTTCTGTTCTCTTTTTCTTCTTCGCTCATTATATATATTTCGTTTTTCTTTCTTCTGTTCTTCTTTCTTTCTTTTGTTTCTCTTTTTTATTTTTTATTTTATTTTTTTTGTCTTTCTCTCGATCTTTCTATCAGTATGTCTTACTTTCATGTGTTTCGTTCCTTATTCACTTTTTCTTGCTTTTGCCTTTGCTTTCTTTTAATCGTCCCTTAGGCTGTTTCTACCAGATTAGGCACGCCAAAGATACTGGCTCCTTAACAACAAATGCACCAAACATTGATGTTATTGTTTTTTTTTTCATCTGTCTTAACAAAAATAATTAATGTTCTGCAAAGTCAAAATAAAAATCAACAACTTCTCATCTACACAACAATCAAACCAAACACCATAGATAAATATTTGAATATATACTAACCTTGAAGCATAAAATATTTTTATTCTAAATTAGGGGGATCAGCATTAAGTAACCTAAAAGTGTTTATATGCCATAAGATAAGCAAACCCAACAGTATGAATGAATATTTTAAAAATTTTTAAATGGTCGATACACCGACAAACAACACAACCAAATAATCAATCCGTTCTTTGATAATGTTCTACGCGTTTCGTTTGTGTTTCTAACACTGGATCGTCTTTTTTTTTAATTTCTTTCTTTCTTTACATTTCTCTTTAAATATGTTTATAGTTGTTTTTTTTTGTTTTTTTTGTTTTTCAATCCTCTTTTCTCATTATCCTTCTTTTCTTAGTTATAGCTTTCATTTATTCTTCGCTTCCTCTCCGTTCTTCTGTAAGACAATTTTGCACCGCCATCTTTCTTCCTAAATCACAAACTCTAAAACCACCAACCACTTCTGTTCCATATTTTCCCCCGCTTCTTATTTTCTATTTTCTCTACACTGTTCTTTGACGCACTTCAATTTTAACCATATACATATTAGATTCTCTTCTCGCTTCCTTCCATATTCCTACCATTATATTGGCTTTAAAATTTCTGAAATCTTAAACCTCTAGTGCCTGTAAAGCATATTCGAGTGCACGCTTCATTTCCTTGTCCAGACAGATCATTCAATCGAACTCTAGTTTCACGTATCAATCGCCGTTTGAGAACTCCACGAAACGCTCGGCTTTGCTTTCTGGCGACAGCCATATTGGATAGATCAAATTTGCGATTAGTTGGGAAAAATGTAAAATGATCGATAGTCTACGAAGAATAAAATTAATTCAGATCACATATCCGATTTAATAACACAGCGTATGTTTTATATATATACATACATATATATATATACATATATATATACATATGTATATATACATATGTATATATACATATGTATATATATATATACATATGTATATATATACATATATATATGCATATATATATATATATATATTTAAACATATGCACACAAACATATATATACAATTATACATACACACAATTATGCTATCAACGAATATATCTTATACAAAGCAAAACTTATCAAGACAAGGAAAGTACACCACTATTAAGAGAAGCAAACAAATACATTAAATGAAAGATGAGGAATAAAATTTATTTATATTTTTTTCTTAATTTACCCCATTAACTTTTCCTTAAATTTCTGATTATATGTTATATTTATATATAACTTTTATTTTCCATCTTTCATTCAATATACATATTATATTATTATATATATATATATATATATATATATATATATATACATATATATATAACTACTTCATTTACTCACATAAAATTAATATACGAAAGTATAAATTTATGCGTAAACTTTAAGTATTTACTTCAAAAGTGCTCAATACGTAGGTAGAGCTAGTTAGTAATTTATAAAATATATATGGCGATTAAACTACACTGAATATTCCGCGTTTCTTCAACTCTAGGATTATTCAGCTTATGCGCGAATTTTGTAGTTGTCTATCGTTTTTATATACGCACCTTCTATTGTCTTTACCTGTTTTAAATCTAGGTTAGGTTTTTTATCTTAGTTTATATATATATATATATATATATATATATATATGATAGTTTATGTATATTCATGTTTATTCATTTTATTTATTTATTTGTTTATTTTCTATTGTTATTGTTAGTTTTAAGGTTATTTTGTATCTCTATCCTAGAGTAAATTTTATCCTGTGAACACACTTGTTCGCTATTTCTCTCCTACAGTTTAATAGATGTTGGGGTTATTTAAAGTACAGGATAGCAAATTTTTCATGAAGGCAAAACCTATATGGGTCGTCTAGGTCTCTACAGGTGTTTTCTTGTCTTACTATTTTCCATTCGCGTACCGGCGAACGGCGTTTTTCTTGAGTACCCAGTATTTATTTGCTAGCGTTGTTTTCATAGGGTGTTTTTTATTGTTGAATGTACTTTTGTGGTAATAATATCGAGTTTTGAAATCTAAGGAAGTAATACCTACGTAATATTTCTTGTTATTCGGGTTTTCTTTCGTAAATATTGTGGCCTGGTAAACTATGCTTTTGGGTAGACATTTATTTTGAAGTGGGCAAAGTGTGCGGTATCTACAGTTGCATTTATCTTGTTCGTTATTAGTATTTTTTATTTTTATTTCTAGTATGGTTGTTGTTGACCGGAGTTGGGTTATTATTATTATTATTATTATTATTATTATTATTGTTTCTGCTAGTTATATATGTGTATTTTGTGTTAGTTTTATTTTTGTCATGGTGTCTACATTTTATTGTTTATTTTGTTGTTGTTTACATTGATTTTATTTAATATTTTGTTATTTTCTGCTTTAATTATCATCTCTAAATTTTCGCAGCAGCTGTAGGATAAGTTTCGGGTATTTTATTGAAAATTTTGTGTAAGAGGTTGCTTGCGGGAACATGCTTTTCGATAAGATCTAGAAATTTCTTGCCAAGTTTTGTTTTTAACATTTGATTGCATGGGGCCGTATACCAGATTATATTTCTTTTTCTTCTATTTTTATTTTATAGTTATTTGTGTTTTGTTGCTTATATTCAATATCAATGTTTTTGTATCGACTATTTTTTAAGGCGGTTTCATAGATATTGGTAGACCTGTTAAATGCATTTTCAGCGCTTGAGTTATTGCTGAGTCTACTTACGATTTAAGTTAGGAATCTGTTTTATAATTGATGGTGATTGTTTTATAATTGAGGTGGTGTTTTATAATTGATAATTGATTGGACTTAGGGTTTACGTATATTGGAGTAGCGTTATCTTTTAAGTAGGGTTCATATGTGTTTTTTTTCTAAATTTAACGTGACGTCCAGGAAGTTTGTTATTTTTATGTTTGCTCATAGTCTACTTTTAGGCCTAATTTTTTCATTTCCTTGTGTATGATTTTCTAAAAGTTTTCTCCCTTGACTCTGTTAGAGTCTTTTATTATAGCTAATCCATCATCTCTATATAGGCCGATATCCGTAGTATCAAATATGCTTGTAAGGGTACATAGAAGGAATAATCCCACAAGATCTGAAAAATCCCTGGCATTTGTCATTTTAGTTTTTATCCATTGGTTATTGTTATTTATTAGAATTGATTTTCTACATTTTTTAATGATGTTGATTTCCTCCGAATTCCTATTGTTGGAATGTTAGTTCGTTGTTCATTTAGAAGGATCCATGATATTCATGGAGAACATGGCGCGAATGATGGCGCCTATAATCAGACATAATGTGAGTCCCTTGGGACTCAAGAAGAAATGAGATAAGATCCAATATTTGGACAATAAACATGAGGAACAGTTTCTTGAATTTCCTCTTTGATTTGAATAGATTCAGCAATATAAGTTGTCTCTGCTTGTAGAGAAGTGTTCTTCATTCACCAACTGTTTGGTGTCCATGAAGGAATTGTCAGTGTATGCCTTGGCCAATTCTAGGGAAACGTTAAAAAGTTCTTCGCATATCGAGGGGTAGAAGTCTATGATGCCAAACTGTATAAACGTACATCTATTTTTGCTTTCTATATTTTTAAACCAGGTGATAGCGTCGGCAGTATTTGCCCACTGGTTTAATTCTAGGTCTTGTTTGATTTGTTTGTTTACTCTAGAAAGTATTGCTTTGCTAATTCTACCTATTTCTGGTTTAGTTGGGTTTATAAAGCATAGTGTACCAGGCCACAATATTCGCGAGAAAAAACCCGAATAACAAGAAATATTACCTAGGTATCACTTCCTTAGAGTTCAAAACTCGATATTTTGACTACAAATGTACATTCAACAGTAGGAGAGAAATAGCGAACAACTGTGTTCACAGGATAAAATTTACTCTAGGATAGAGATACAAAATAACTTTAAAACTAACAAAAACAATAGAAAATAAACAAATAAATAAAATAAACATGCATATACATAAACTATCATACATATATATGTATGTATGTATATATATATATATAAACTAAGATAAAAAACCTAACCTAGATTTAAAGCAGGTCAAGACATTAGATATCCAGGCTAAATAGAACACACACAAAGAATTAGGTCAACTAGAGGTCAAATGGGCCTTTGTCCTGTAAGTGCATGTTCATTGGCTGATAGGAAGGGCGCGGTGGATACTAGAAAGCTGATTGGTTAACTAAAATCTCAATAGAAGATATATGTATATAAAAACGAGAGACAACCATAAAATTCGCGCATAAGCCTGAAGAATACTAGAGTGGATTAAACACGGAATGCTCACTGTAGCTTAATCGCCATATATATTTTATAAATTACTATATATATATATATATATATATATATATATATATATATATATATATATATACACACACATATATATATATATACATTTGTATATTAGTGATAGGACGATATCAATATTTTCCATCTTTCATACAATATATATATATATATATATATATATTAGTGATAGGACGATTCCAATATTTTTCCCGATTCCGATACAATTACCGATTCCGTACTATATTCCCGATGCCGATAAAATTACCGATTCCCATTCTGATTCTTTATAAATCTCAAAATATTTAACCCTAAAGTTGTTATTTTGTCCAGATTACTGTAAAAACACATCTTAAATGTGCATATATTTTCTCAAACGTAAAATGACACTTGTGAGAATGTGATCTTTAGATTTTAGTCCTACTGGAATTTAAAATATATAAATATTTATAATTCTATTATTACAAAAATGTTGGAAGATGTTTTTTAAAGCCAAAATCAAATTAAAAAATTAATTATAGGAATCGAGTTTGGCATCGGAAAATAGACGTAAATTTTTGCGATTCTCATACCGATTCAAATAATCCCAAAAGCTCCGATTCTTACGATTCCCGATTCTGATTAATCGTCTCAATACTCATATATATATATATATATATATATATATATATATATATATATATATATATATATATATATATATATATATATATATATATATATATATATATACAGGGTGAACAGAAAGTCTCTTGGACCATTTTTAGTTTTAAAATTAAATATTGTTAAAATCACTTTTTCTCTTTTCGAATAAAGTAAGTATTTAGTCTAACTATTGATCTAATTATTTTCAACAAAAATATAAAAATAATTTTGTTAAACTTTCAGAAAAATGAGCAAACGAGAGGCTATAATTCGGCTTCATTGCGCGGGAAGGACAAACTCAGAGATTATTAAGCTCTTTAAAGTGGCTTAATCCACCGTATACCATGTTGTGAACAGATTTAAGGAACTTGGTACATCTGAAGACCGTCCTAGGAGTGGAAGACCTCGCACTGCTCGAACAAAGAAGGTGATTAAAGCTGTCCGAGAGAGGGTAAGGAGGAACCCGAAGAGATCTGCAAGACAAATGGCTAAAGACATGAATGTGAGCGTGACCTCGATGAGAACCATCGTAAAAAAACGATCTCCAGTTGTCCCCCTACAAGATGAGAAAGAGACAGTACCTCACACCTGCCCAAAAGCACCAAGAGACTTGAAACAGCAAAGCTTCTTCTTGGAGAACTGAAGGCTGGCACGGCAGAGCGAGAGATCGTTTTTTCTGATGAAAAACTCTTCACAATTGAAGCGACTATTAACAATCAGAACGACAGAGTTTACGAAAATCTCTAGCAGACATTGATGACTCCGTGAGAATAGTTTTCCGACAACAAAAGCCGTCTTCCCTCATGGTGTTGGTTGCAGTCTCCAAATCTTGGAAGTCGCCTCTGATTTTCGTGGAGCAGGGGGTTAAGATCGACATAGATCGCTACATTAACGATATTTTGGTTCCAGCATTTGAAGAGATGAAGAAACACATCAAAGATCAGCTCTTCACCTTCCAACAAGATGGAGTACCATCCCACACCTCCAGAAAAACTCAGGACTGGTGCCAACGTCATTTTCCAAGATTCTGTAGTAAAGAGATGTGGCCTCCTGCATCGCCTGATTTGAATCCCATGGATTTTTCGGTGTGGTCTTTGTTGGAGGCAAAGGTCTGTTCTGTTGCTCATCCAAGTGTTGATGCTTTGAAGACATCTCTTCTGAGTGAATGGGCTAAAATACCTCAGGAAACGCTGCATGCCTCAGTTGGTAACTTCAGACAGAGAATTGAACGTCTAATCGAAAGGAAGGGACACCACATTGAAAATAAATAATTTGAATTTATTCTTGGTTTCCTAACTTATAATTTTCATTCATGTTTAATTTATATTTTTGTAATTTTCTATTAATAAACCACTTTTGAATTGGTCCAAGGACTTTCTGTTCACCCTGTATATATATATATATATATATATATATATATATATATATATATATATATATATATTGTAAATGACTTAGAAGATTCTGTATGTCACGTGAGCAAAAAGATACCAGCAAGGAAACGAACTAAGCGATCAACCAAGAAGTTAAAATGCACAGACTAAATATCACAGAAAAATATTAGAACCTATAATCATATAAATACAGTGACCGTTCTTTATACTATTGGCCTTGGTGACCCCGATATTTCTCTCATTAATCTTCATTGGTATTATGAGAGAACACGAGACGGTTGCCACCATTCTAAGTAAAAGTGATTTACGTTGAACGAACTAGATTCGAACGTGTCGGTAACCAATTGAGCATCGTCACCTCCCGAAATATTGAGTTGATCGAAACTTAGACTTAATAATATAGGAGTTGATCGAAATCTATGTTATTAAGTCTACAGGGTTGATCTGCTTGATATATATATATATATATATATATATATATATATATATATATATATATATATATATATATATCCCGGTTCAGGGCCTATATCGAGCCGATGATTGAGGTTGAAGACAACTACATTGTAATCAATATTTTTTTTTCAATAAAAGTTTTAAAATAAAGCCGTAGTGTTTTTTCTTTAGGACGACAACTGTATAGTTCCACCTTATACACACACACACACACACATATATATATATATATATATATATATATATATATATATATATATATAGAGAGAGAGAGAGAGAGAGAGAGAGAGAGAGAAAATTTATTACTTTGGGTCCAGAATGAGTTTACATATTGTTTCAGCTAGAGGAAGATCCTCAAAGAGAGGAAATATCCAACTAGCATCGTCAGAATTCATAGAGTCCATCTATGAATTCTGACGATGCTAGTTGGATATCCCCTCTCTTTGAGAATCTTCCTCTAGCAGAAACAATATGTAAACTCATTCGGGACTCACAGCAATAAATTTCCTATATACTGCTCTGGCTACACATTGGGCACTCTAGTCCATTTTTTACCACTGGTAAATAAACATATATATATATATATATATATATATATATATATATATACAATAACTGAGAATAAATACAAAGCATAATACGAGGAAATAATCCTCCTGTAGAAATAAAGCTATTTATAAAGAGTATCTCGATATATAATGTTAGCTTTTCGATGGAATACTGTGGCAGCAAATGACGACGAGTTATATTAATAACAAGAATACACCACACACAGTAGCAAGCTTTCACATAAATACGCATGGCGTGCAAATATCTGAATATTTATTATATAACGCATACAGTGCACTATATTTCACGAATTCTACATTGGTAACGCAGCGAGGCCTCTACATGGTAGAATCAAATAACACAAATATGCACCCATTCATTTCACAAACACATCAAAACATGCAACAAATCCGACAAATGTATTCAGGTAGATATCTTAGCCACAGAAAAAAACATCGGAAATCTTGGAATTAAAGAATCCATACTGCTATAAGACTTACACAACATAATTAATAACCAACTTCTATTACGTTTATCATTTTTCGTTTGATAAAAAAACAATGTGCAAATGCACAAAATTGAATACATTTATATTTTAGGGAAAAATTACCTTTGTAGCTTCAATCTATGGCCCCCTTGCAAGATCTTTTCAAAAAAAAATCGTCTCGCTTGAACGACCATTAGCAGTTTCCTCCACTCTCTATCTATGCCTACACTTAAATACAAATTCCGTGAACAAAGCTTCTTTTCAAAATTGCCAACAATTTTCTAGCTCATTACAGTATGCCAGTCTTAAATTTCGATGTAAACAAGCTCTTATTAAATAATCAATATCTACCCCATTCCCACATATACGGCATAATCACGTTGACACACCGGTTCCCATCAGATCACCGAAGTTAAGCAACGTTGAGCCTGGTCATTGCTAAAATGGGTGACAAATTTGGCAATTCCAGGTGCTGTATGTAGGAGGACGTCGTCACCTCCCTGCAAAAGTTGCAAAAACCTACCGTCGCGGCTCCCCTAACGGGGATATACATGCGACTGGGGACTGCTTGTGAATTTCATACTCCAATAAAACTTCCTCCTTCGGAGGAAGCCGGTTAAACCCGAATAGGGTTGGTGCTGACTACACACACACCCTATTCCCACCACCAACTATTAATACGCTGTCGTCTTAGTGACGATCGTACACTTATTGATTTTTATCCTCGAGTGGCCTTGAGGCCTTACATGTGGTAAATTCCATGTAAAAAAACGAAAGTAAAATTGATATTGACAGAAATATAACATTGGAGCCTCACCCTAGCATAGCCCACACAACAGCAATTAACTAATTTACTTATAAAATCTAAGAACTCAACTCATGACAACAAATTTAAAGCTAATAAATTCACTTTAATCGGGTCGATTTATAAACATAAGTTACATTGAACATAATTGTTTATAGCTTTTCCCCTTTACAAGCTGGAACCCGGACAACGTATATGTCATACAATAAATAAATCTATATATTAATACGATAGCGTATGTGTTCTTTTGTGGGTCACGCTTAGATTCGGGTCGTTTAATTGTTATGTTCTTTTATTTCTTGTCTTAAATAATTTTACCAAGAATTCTTAATAAGTCTTCGTTTCGGTTTCGACTATAGCTAATGACACTTAAATCATCTATTTTTTTATAAATCATTTTATCAAGAATTATTCATAAGTTTTGGTTTCGGTTTCGATTATGGCTGAAGGAACTCAAGTTATGTATATATTTCAAAAGTCTTTATTCCAGTTTCGATTCAAGCTGATGCACCAAAGTCATACGGATATATTTTTTTTATTTTTGAAATCGCAACTTTATAATATATAAAAATCGATAGAACATTCTCTATAATAATATATACGAGATCCGCAAGAATTAAAATATCATATTTAAGCGTACATTACGAGCAGTCTTTACCGGGTGTTCGTGCTAGCTTAGATGAATACTTTTGCAGTTTTAACAAAAAAGCTACAATAATATCAGAGCGTCTCCATTACACTGAGAATCTACATGACTACATCAATATATTACATATGAATGAATCCCCTGTGGAATTTTCACAGGTCCGCTAGTATACATCAAAATAAAATACTTTAAAAACGGAATATCAATTGTATCCTATCAAACCAACAGATAGTATTAAACTCTAAAAGAGAAATAAAATAATCTATATATTAAGACTGTAGTACCTTTAACGTGCGTCCGTATTATAACTTATTCGATCGAGAGATCCTCTTTATTAAAAAAGGATAAAAAGTGCTAATATACTACCAACATTAAATTAGTAGTATATAGTAATGCTAATTTAATGTTCGTAGTATGTTATTATCTTCTATCCTCATTTTTTAATAAATAGGATCTCCCGATCACCGAACACGCAATGTAAAAATATTGTTAATGTACCGTGCATGAAACTAAAATATACCTTCTTCTTCTGGCTAGGATCCATGTGTCGTATTTGTTCTGTCTATAAATGATATCGTAGCGTTGCCATTCGCGCGGGGCGTCCATACAATGAAAATACGTCACAGACACCCAATAGCATATTAGGAGATAAACCGGAATAACCAGATATATTCTGACACTACATTAACCAGATTACTTAGATACATAATTTTGCAATTTCACCAAAAGGGTTGGTTGCTTGCTTGCTTTTGTTTTACGGCATATCAACCCTTTTCGGGTTATTTAATGCCGAATCCAAAGATTTTGAAGAAAAAATTTTTTAATAGAATATATTTGTTGTTTTCAAGTCGGTTTCTATTTAACCCATAGTTGGAACCCTAACAGGTACTACCACTCCGGGTCAGAGTGGACCGGGGAGCAATGGTAATTAAAGGGTGGCTCCACACTCCCCAAAGCCGCAAGCTGGGGCCTCACCACTGGATATAGTTTAAGGTCATATCCAGGACCATTTCACCAAAAAGGGATACAATAATATCGAGGGGTCTCCATTCACAATGAACGTCCACAGAATATGAAATATGCCGCTGTGGAATTTTCACAGGTCCAGCTAGTTAAGGTTGATTATTTTCATCTATGCATGCCTTGAGAGTAATTCCAGCATCTTTTAAAAAAAATTAATTTTAAATCTTGTATCACATATCTTAATGAAAAGAGAAACATCCTCAACGAATCTAAGAACGAGCAAATAAAATGTTAAAATATAAAAACATATACATAATAGAAATAATGGGAAAATATTTATATTATTGATAATAGTGACACTAAATTTCGCGTGAATATATCTCAATGTGTCCAGTTCCTGGTCTAACCCTTAAAGTGTTTTGCGTACCTCAATTGACCTTTACACCATAATAACATTATGAACCGAATTTTCCATCGTAGTTTACGCTTTAAATGCATGGCATGTAATTTTGAGTAATTGTTGTAAGATAAATTTACCGAGATTTATTGGCGAATAAGGGACTGTATCTGTACGCCAGGAAACAGATGCCAGGGAGGTAGATTATGCATGAACCCTGTTTGAGATTAGTCACTTAAATCAGTACTTATTTGCTTGAGATTCAGAATTAAACATAATGTCCGTTTCGGTTTGTACGAAATCCAGCGTTGGGCACATGTATATGTTATGAAACTTTAGTTTTATCGTTAAAGCCATGCGAACCAATAGGTTAATAATAACAAAACAACGAGTATGAGTCTCATAAGACTAAACAATATGAAAGAATGTATATTTATTTATTTACATCCGTATACACACATATAGATATATACATATATGTAAGGTGACTAAATATATATATATATATATATATATATATATATATATATATATATATATATATAGTATGCAACAATGGATTTTAAATTCAAAGAATTATCTTAAATACTAGTTTAAATTACATATAAAGTAGTGAATGTTTTTAATGCACAAAAGAATGAGAAACATTCAAAACAAATTAAGAACGATTGGTAGGTGGATTTCAGAAATGGTTTGATGTAATTGTAAATTTTATCAACTATTCACAAAAGTCGCTTGACTGCGTTTAAAAATGGCGTTTCTCTTGTTTCATCGATTTTTATATAGAAACTGACGGAAATAAAAAAAAAAATACATAGTTAGACACTAGGATGATATACGTATATAAACACACGTACATATATATTTAAATGTAGTTAGATTTGCGTGTTCACACACACACACACACACATATATATATATATATATATATATATATTATATATATATATAACTATATATATAGGGGTTTGTCAGAACAATCTGGCATGAGGATACTTTTTCCATAGAAGTAAACCCTGACCAAATATTCAAAATCACATAGTATTCGCTGCCCAAATAAGATCTCCTCACTACGGCTACCCCAGAGCTTTTCCGAGATATATATATATATATATATATATATATATATATATATATATATATATATATATATATATATATATACTAAAAGTTCAGCCCGATTTTGCTCGGACACTATATACTGTTCTAACTTCATGTGCGTATGCATATAGATATTAAAAAGTTTGACTCATGTCCAGATAACCTAAAATCTAAAATTTCAAGTAGTTAAAGCCAGAATTGGAGGAGTGGTTAGGTAGAATTTGCGAAGGTGAACTTTTTCAACTTTGATTTCTTGGCAGCGAAATTTTCGCCCCAAAACTGATTAAAATGCTTGCTGCATGTCTGAATA
>NC_136497.1:71849924-71869924 GCF_053919585.1 Euprymna scolopes
ATTTTTTTTGGTCGAGCTGGACTCTTTTTGTGCCCATATTGATCTGGATTTCTTAAAAAAGATTGTGATGGCCGTTTTACTACGATTCACTTCGTTTGCAATGGATCTATGGGATAGTCCACCCCTATTAAGCTCAAAGATCCTTTCTCTCTCAAACTCTGATAATGGTTTCTCTTTTGTCATTTATAATTTAGTAAGATGTTTTTTATCCATTAACAAGTTGCTTTTAGTAACATAGAAAGTTTTCGTATTCATTTTTTCAAAACTAACCGATTTTATTTAAGTGGTCTTATCATTTTGACCTCTCTGCAACTTTCAGTTTTGGAGGAGAGAGAGTTGAAGATATAGAGACAGACAGATAGGCAGACAGAAATACAGTTATAGCCATTTATATATATATATATATATATATATATATATATATATATATATATATATATATATATATAGAAAGAGAGAGATAGAAAGAGAGAGAGAGAAATAGAAAGGGAGAGAGAGAAATAGAAAGGGAGAAAGAGAGAGAAATAGAAAGGGAGAGAGAGGAATAGAAAGGGAGAAAGAGAGAGAAATAGAAAGGGAACAAGAGAGAGAAGGGAGGGAGAGAGAGAAATAGAAAGAGAGAGAGAAAGGGAGAAAAAGTTTAATCTAGATGGTCCAAATGGATTTCAATACTATTGGCATGATAACACTTTGCCCAAAGAGACTTTTTCAACTCGGCATAGTGGAGGAGGGTCTTTAATGATCTGGGGTGCTTTCTCGTCAGCTGGGACCCTAAATTTGCAAGTAGTGAAAGGCCGGCAAACATCATTGAAGTACATTTCAATGCTTGAAAATCCTTCTATCAGGACTGAAGGCCCACGTCTGTGTGGAAGAAATTTGATTTTCCAGCAAGACAACGCTGCGATGCACACTTCTCGATAAGCAAATAATATAGAATTGTTAGATTATCCAGCATGTTCTCCGGACCTCAATCCCATTGAAAATCTTTGGGGATGCATGGCAAAAGAAGTGTTCAAGGATGGAACCCAGTATGATTCGATAAAGGAACTTTCTGATTCAGTTTTCAGTAGATGGGATAAAATTCCTTCGCAACTGATAAAAGACTTAGTCGCAAGCATGCCGAAGAGAATTTTTGAAGTAATTCGTAATAATGGAGGCTATACTTAATACTGAGACCCTTTTTAGTAATTTATAATCGCCTTTTGTTAGATAAATTATCAGTTGTCTTATCATTTTGACCAGGTGAAAATGTCTGGTTTTTTTTTTTTGTTTTTTTTTATAATTATTAGATCAGGGTTAAGGTTTCGAATGAAGCAGATTTCATTTTCCCCCCCATCATATTTTCCCTTTTGGCAATGGTTTCAACCATTTGTTTGATTAACAATTCAATAAAATGCGTAAACGCTTACTTTCTTAAGCGGTCTTATGATTTAGTAGTTAATATTACATGTTATAAACACTTTGGGAAAGGGTTAAAAGCATATTTAAGTTTAAAAAGAAAACACTAAATAAATGAATAGTCCTTAATCCGCGGAGTTTCGAAGAAATACTTTCCTTCTCAGCAGAGGGTAGGATTTAGCAAAATGTGGTATCGGATTTTGCTCGCAAAAATATTGAATGAAACTACAAGTACGTCATAGATCTTACTTTATAAAAAAAAAAGCGAAGCAGAGGGAATAGGGTGAATAAAAAAGTGATTTCACGTGAATGGATAGTCTGCTGAAGGGTAAAATTTCCAATGACGGTAAAATCCAAAGATGCAGAATCCAAGAAAGTTAGTTAAAATTCCATTCGCACAAGTATTATCCAAGGGAACCGCGTAATTGGAAGATGATCCAAAGTAATCCAGATTACTTTATAAATATTAATTCTTTAATATTTATAATTTACTTTAGTTTTGCCATCTTGGATCATTTTGGTAAACTTAAGTGTAATTCTTATTTTATTTTTATATATATATATATATATATATATATATATATATATATATATATATATATATATATTCAAGCAAGCCTAATTGAACACGATAGAGTTAGTCTTTTTTCCGATCGCTCTGTATATATTTTCCATTTGCTGAGCGGTCTTTTAATTTTCAGCAGGCATATTATATAAAATGGCGCCCAAAAGTTGTTATTTGGCCATATTTTTCACAAGCGCTTTCTATCGGTGCATCCGATTATCATCAGGAGCGATTGTTGTTGTTTTCTTTTTCTATTTCTTTGAGGCTTTATGTATTTATTTATATATATATATATTATTATTATTATTATTATTATTATTATTATTATTATTAATTGGCTATAAAGGTGAGTGCAGGAAGGTTGGGGCGAATTATTTTTATTTTATTTTTATTTTTTCATTTCAATTTTCTTATTTTATAGTTGATTTAGTTTCTTGTTTGATATTAAATGCTGTTAGTGCTTGAGAAGAATATGGCTGCACAATAAATTTTGGGCGCCATTTTATATAACTTGCCTGCTGAAATTAGACAGACTACTCGGTAAATGAAAAAGATATCCATAAAGATCGGCAAAAACAATAACTCTGACGTGTTCAATCAGACTTGCCTGAATATTGACTTGCTGCCAAAATATAGAAATATATACATACACACCCATATGTGTGTGTGTGGGGGGGTGTTGATCTAATTTCATTTGAAAATTCTAGAAAGCAATTATATTAAGATCTGTAGACTTTCTCTTTGCAAGTAAAAACTAACAAAAATCTTTTAGGACTTAAGAATTAGAAATTGATTATATAATGTTATAATTAAAAAAAAATCTTAATGCTACAATATTTTAAGTTATATATTTATTATATTTTTTACTAGAATACCTTGTCATGTTCTTTTCCAATTTTAACAACTAGCCCTTTACATTTCCATGTTTAAGCTTAACCATATTACTTTTCATGCTCGCATTTTTCCATTGTAATCCATGATTTTCCCAGGCTTTCAGTAAATTCACTTGTTCTTTGTTTAATTTCAGTCTTATTTTTTACCCCCATAAACATAACATGCACATATGTAATAACAATGTATGACACTTGTCTGCTTTAAAAAAAAAACTCCCCAATTATTTCCCTTTCATTCATTTATTCTCTGTGTTTCACTTGTTACTTCCCTTTTCGCGACATATTAGTTTTCATGCTTGCATTTTTCTATTGTAATATAGATAGATAGATAGAGAGAGAGAGAGAGAGATTGATTGAAAAATGGGTGGATAGATAGATAAATAGATAAATATATAGATAGATAGACAGATAGATAGATAGACAGAGATTGATTAAAGAATATATATATATATATATATATATAGATAGATAGATAGATGAAAAATCGGTCGTATTGTTAAAAAGTGAAAAGAGAAAAAGACGCACTCAATTTCTGAAATTGATCGCTTAATTTTTCTATTGTAATATAGATAGATAGATAGATAGATAGATAGATAGATAGATAAATAGATAGAGATTGGATAGATAGATAGATAGATAGATAGATAGATAAACAGAGATTGATTAAAGAATATCTATATACATATATCGGTCGTATTGTTAAAAAGTGAAAAGAGAAAAAGACGCACTCAAATTCTGAAATTGATCGCTTAATTTTTCTATTGTAATATAGATAGATAGATAGATAGATAGATAAATAGATAGAGATTGGATAGATAGATAGATAGATAGATAGATAGATAGATAGATAGATAGATAGATAGATAGATAAACAGAGATTGATTAAAGAATAGCTATATACATATATCGGTCGTATTGTTAAAAAGTGAAAAGAGAAAAAGACGCACTCAAATTCTGAAATTGATCGCTTCATTTGAAAAGATTGATTTCTTTTATTGTTCACTTCATAAAATTTAAATCTTGTTTTTCTTTTTAAATGAATGGTTTCTATTGTATCTTTTATTCTGAGCGGAAAATTAAAGAAAAAAGTAAAATCTTCAATACTTTTTGTTGTATTGTAAGTAAAACTAAATATATAGGACATTCATTGACCGCATTATTTTAATAATTTCAGTTTTTCGACCCTGACGTCACGAGAGCCATGTTTGTTTTCCAATATTGTTCAGAAATACAAACTCATCATCCGCCATATTTACTCTAAACTTTGTTTTTATACAAAATTCCAATTCAAACAGCTTCTCACAGATTTTGATATATTTTCTTTTTAACTTGCGCGCGGGTTTTCTGGATCAGAATCGAAAAAGAAAAAACGGGTTTACGTATTTCGGTTGATCGAAGAGAAATTGTTTTATTGTCCCTGCATTTTTTTTTTTTTTTTTTAGATAAGGAATGATTATGTGAGACTCTGCGAACAACTAGGCTGACACAGATATACCCCAAGATTTACCCCCGAGAGAATCATCAACGAAGTGTTCCAATGGCTTCCTGTTAAAAAAAACAAAAAAAAAAACAAAAAAAAAAAAAACAGAGGAAAACTAAAAATGAACTGGAAGCAGCCAATCAATCCGATTTCAATGAAAAGAAACTGAAAAAAAAACAGTAGACTTGAGTTCATATAAAAAACAATGGTATACTTGATTTACCTCATATGTCACCAAACGCGGTAGTTCCCAAGTCTAAGTCATTGACAACTCGTATTATTTGGACAATTCGGTCTACTGTTCTCATCTGGCGCCGTGGATAAAGTACTTTTATTCAGTTGTACGTGTCAATCTCCTGAAGATTAAAGTTTCAATCATCAATGCGGGGGATACATAGAATACAATTGCAAATTACTAAGGACTGTTAAAATGTGTTGTGGAGACGCCCACTAATTAGCATACGTGGGTGAAAAGATATAGATAAAGGTATCAAGTCAGCAAGACCGGAGAGCTGTGTTCGAACGCCGGATAGGCAAGACGCATGTGCCGGTTGCTCCATGAAAGACTTTAACACGCCCTCTGCCGGACAATCTTCCAACTGCAGTACAACTGCACCTTTGTAAATATGTATTATCTTTTCGTCTTAATATATTTGTTTTCCCTTTACTTTCTGCGTTCGTGTTGTTATTGATACAGACACAACAAAAAGTTTTGATTTCTGGTGAGGGTATGATCCCAATGATTCCGACGAATTTACTTATAACTTACGGTTAGGACAATCAACCAATCAGAAGCCTCCAACTTTATTATAAAAAAATATCGAATTTTGGATTCAGCTCAGTTCGCTGTCAACATCTGTCTTGAAGCGACTGAATCATAACTGCATACTTTCTATTCAGCGAAGTGTTAAATTTTGGAATTCCATTCGTGTAGACTTCCATGGAGATCTTTTTTTTTTTATTCTAGCCGTTCCTTTGAGTTCAATTGTTTGTATTTCTCTTGCACTTGGTTCACGGGTATATTCAACAAGTAGTTTTTGAAATTTGTTTTATAAGTTCGGTTGCTCCCATAATTACTGGAATTATGAAGAATTTCTTAAGATTCCAGTTTCTTTTCATATTGTACATGAAGCCTTGGTATTTCGGTGTCTTCTCCTTCTCAGCGCTGTTAAGTCCAGCATCATTAGGGACACTTACTTCATCTTGAGTTGATACTTTCTCCCTCTAGACCCATATCACTATATCAGGCTTAACAGCTCTGTTTTCTAGGTATGTAGCTGTAGAAATTGCGTATATATGTGCGCCTGTGTGTGTAATAATGTAAAGATAAACAGAAAAGATCGACAGATATACATACTAGATTATCAATTCACACATAAATTAACACACAGGTCCACATACACACACACACACACACACACACACACACATATATATATATATATATATATATATATATATATACATATATATATATATATATATGATGAGATTAATAGAAATGGTATTCTAAAAGGATAGAGAGATAAAAAAGGAACAAACCACGTCACACGTTCAGCAATGTTTCGTCTATATTGTAAGACTTCTTATACATATGAAGTAATTATATATAATAATTATTAAGCTACGCACATACGCACATCTATAAACCTACATTCATGCAACGCATACAGACGCGCACTCACAGAAAGGCACAATTATACGCACTGCCACACAGGCACAAGCACACATAATATATATATAATTATATAATAATACTGGGCTTAACAGAGCTGAGAGAAAGAAAATAAGAAGTCTTACAATAAAGACAAAAGGTTGTTAAGTGTGTGACTTGGTTTGTTCCTTTCTCTCTCTCTCTCTCATTATATATCTATATCTCTATCTATATATATACATATATATGTACATATATACATGCATATATATATACATACATACATATGTATACTAGCATGGGGGCCCGGCGTTTCCCGGGTGTTTGGAGGTGCGTGTTGAGCAAAAAAAATATCTCTCTCTCTCTCATATATATATATATATATATATATATATATATATATATATATATATATATATATATATATATATATGCTAGCATGGGTGTCTGGCGTTTCCCGAGTGTTTGGAGGTGCGTGTTGAGCAAAAAAAAAAAAAAAAAAATGATAGTAAGAAAGCAGGCCCGAACCCGTACCGCCAAGGAGGAAAAGAACGTCAAACAAACATGACGTCTTTGCTGTTACGACCACCGCCAAACCGGAAGTGACGTAGGTTTAAATTAAGGCTAGACAATCGAAAAGAAAGGAGTTTCGAAAATATCGGCGAAAAAAGCGACCCCTCCGTGTAGAAAAGTGACCAGTTGAGGATGAAGAAATTAATGTTTTTAGCCAATTGTTTATTTGTCGTCTGTAGGGTCGAGTCTCAAAACTATACTGATCTTGTGAAAAATCATCGTCTCTGTGAAAAGTTTTAGGCAGACATGCAAACATGCATACATACATACATACATTTATATATTGGTAGCTCAAATTTTCGACCCTAACCGATTAAAAAGCTTGCCCTATCTCTGATTACACTTTATGTAAAATTTCAAATGTTTAGACCAGAAATTGTCTGAGTAATCTGATAGAGACCGCAGAGGTTAACTTTTTATTTTTTAACTTTGACCCTTTTTCTGATCCCTTTACATTTATTGTTTTGGGCTCAAATCAAGTTATTTAGATCCATGTCCAAGGAACCTATATCTAAAATTTCAAGTGTTTAGACCCAAAATTGGCGGAGGAGTTTGGTAGAGTTCTCAAAGGTCAAATCGTTGAACTTTGACGCTTTAAAAGCCACATTTCTGGCCGAAAACGGATTACAAAGATTTTTCCAAATCTCAGTACCTTGTATATCAAATTTCGAGTCTGTAGACTGAAAATTGACAGAGTTATTGTGTAGGGAAATTTACACAGACAGACAGACAGACAGATACACTCACACAGGCACTTTCACTTTTATAGATATATAGATGTATATACATGTGTACATATATATACACATATATATACACATATATACATATACATAAAATATATAAATGTATATATATATATATATATATATATATATATATATATATATATATATATATATATAATTCCAGGTTAAGAATGTATTCGCACTAAAAATCCAAAGAAATATTCAACAGGTCTATATAATATTGCTCAATGAAATATAGAATTATTTATATTATTATTTATTTATACAGTGATTTACAGGCTTCGTAATGCTGGCTTGACAATGTTTCGATCTGTAATTATTTTAATTAGCAAAAAAAAAAAAAATACTTTCTTTTAGCTGTTCGTATAGAAAAGTCGATTTCAAATATGAACACTTAAAGAAAAAGACACACACATGCACACGTGCACCCAGACACATATGTATTTATATGTGTATGTGTGTGTGTGCGCGCGTGTGTGTGTGTGTGTATGTATGTCAGAGAGAGAGAGTTTATATGTGTGCGCACGCGCGTGTGTGTATGACAAAACCGATTGATAGATGATTTCTTTTCTGATCTTATTAATCTTCATTAGATTTTATTTCAAAGACAAAATCGCGTCTGCCTTTGTTATATTTTCTATTCATTCGTTTTTCCAAAGTTTCAATTGAACGTTTTATTTTTCGAGTGGACAACATAAGAGTTTGAGAAAGAAAATAAAAAAAATGGGCGCAAAATTATTTTGATATAGACCTCTGAACACGCAATAACATACGCATTCGTAGACTAACGTGAGCATACAGGCACATAAGTAAACACACTCTTATACAGCCATAGACGCATTTATAAACACGCGTATAAAAGAATTGCATACGAAAATACACTCTCACACACATACGCATACAGAACACCAGCACACATTATACACATTTATTAATATGCACGGCGACTTACACACATTCCCGTACACATAGAGTGCCACATACAATCATAACGCTATGATACGCACACATCAACACGCACAGAAACCTGAACACATGTGTGCGTTCAGATGTACACAAGCATATAATTAACACGCATACATGCGGGAAAGCAAGCACATACATCGACGGATGCAGAAACACGCACATACCTATAAACCTACATTCAGCACCGCACACAGACGCGCACTCACAAAAAAACGCACAGGAACACGCAGGCACGCGCACAAGCATGCGCGCAAGCATTCAAATACGCAGAAACACGCTCACACACGTAAAAAAAAAAAACATTTATAACCATAGAGATATGTGCATATTCACCAATACACAGACACACGCGCACATATCCAAGCCCTTTAGCAACACACACACACACACACACACACACAAACACATTTAATTGTGGAGACATACAAACGTATCCGCGGACACACGCATCCGCAAACAAACGCATCCTCAAACACACACGCATACACACATTTAAACACACACACACACACACACAGAGTTGCAACCTTGATTGAAGTGAGTGTTCCTACTGATGGCGGTCTTAACAGAGCTGAAAGGTAGAAATAGACCAAATACCAAGGTCTCATGTATGATATAAAAAGAAACTGGAACCTAAAGGGGATATCAATCATACCAGTTATCATAGGTGCCACAGGGCTTATGAAGAAGAACCTGAAGTCCTATCTAACTAATATTCCTGGTGAACCAAGTGCAAAAGAGATCCAGACAATTGCACTTAAGGGAACAGCGAGGATACTAAAATGAGCTCTCGGTTGGTTTCAATAAAAAAGCGGGGCAATGTTGGCAGCTGGTTTGGCTACCCCATACCCAGCATTACAATCTTCAAAGAAAGAAAAAAAAAAGAAGGAAACCCATCAATTAGTTATATTTTTCCTAATTCCGATATAATGACCGATTCGGTACAACATTCCCGTTTCCAATGAAATTACCGATTCCGATTCTTTATAAATCTCGAAATATTTAACTATAGGGTTGTTACTTTCCTCGACTACCGTAAAAAAAAATGCTAAATGTGCAGATGTTTTCTCAAACTTTAAAATAAACATGTGTGGGATGATCTATAGATATTAGTTTGAGCAAACTTTAATTGATGAGAAACGAATTATCTCCCTTTATAGTCGTACTTTATTAGTTAAAAATCATTAAAACCATTTCCTTTCCAACAATTTTTAAAACAATAAAAAAAATCTGGCTGTTTACGGTTTCAAATTGGGTATTTTATTTTTATTTTTATTATTTGATTTTATGATAAAAAACGTCATGTTAAGAGGAGACTGTAAGATTTTTTTAATTGTAGATCCTTATTAAAATTAGACAAAAATGTGCAAGTGAACTAACTTTATAATTTATAATTAAAAAATAATTTAGGAAAAAAACAAAGCAATGTAAAAAAATCTTAATTTTTAAAATCAATTCTATTTGCTTTAAAAAAATTTCATAAAAAACATTGTTATAAATTCGTTATTATTTGTTTTATTTTATTTTCATTCATTTTTTTTTATAATGTCTTTCAAAAATTAACTACCGCGGAATTTTCATGGGTTCCGCTAGTATTTATAATTTTATTATTACAACTGACGACTAAAAACTTTGCTTTAAACAAAATCAAATAAAATAAGACAATTAAAAAATTGTCTTTGGCATAAAAAAATAGACACAATCTTTCTGATACCGTTTCCGATACCTTAAAAAGTTCCGATTTTTCCGATTCTAATTATTCGTCCCAACACTAGCATCTACGTAGACAAACGTACCCACACATATTCACATCTACATAAACACGTACACACACGCGCGAGCGCACACTACATCACCCACATTCACATTCACACACAAACGGAATAATTATATTATAAAATATATACAGCACAATCACGTTGTGACACCGGTTATCGTTAGATCACCGAGGTTAAGCAACGTTTAACCTGGTCAGTACCACATGGGTAACCATTTAGGAATAGCAAGTGCCGTATGTAGGAGGACGTCGACAAGGACTACAAAAATCCCAAAGTCGCCATATTCTCTGACTGGAAACCGCTTAGGAATTTAATGTTCGCATAGAAATTACTCCTTCAGAAGATGCCGGTTCAACCCGCCTAAGTTGAGATCCACTCGGCACACAGAAAGTCAAACACACAACCATGCCTATGCACACACATATACACACATACACATTCATACACGCAGAGACACGCACATACATGCCAACATAGATACGCACTAAGAATACTCGTTTTTTTATTGACCGACTTATAATTTTTTTATATTCCTCACAATAAAACATAAGAAAATGAAATGAAACACGTTTTTTCTTATATTCTGTATCGACAAGCGACTAATCGATTTTTTTCTTTATTCAAAGATTTTTAAATGAAAGATAAGTATTTCAACTTGCCATAAATATTTCTAATCCGCGTCTCGCGTTATTGATTCTTCGCTTTTCTTGACGCTGATATGCACTAAGCTTAGATTAGTCTAGAACGCGACCACGTGACGGCGCGGAGGAAGAACGTGCAGCGCCAATTTTTGCTAATATATATATGTGTGTGTGTGTGTGTGTGTGTGTGTGTGTGTGTGTGTAGAAAGTCCGGATAGTCTTCAATATGCTTTAAAAAAACTATCAGAATAATATTAAATTAAAGTAAATTAATTCGACAAATGCAACAATACCCCACCACTTGTTCTGCCCCCTCCCTTACAAAGATTTAAATCAATGTATATGCTGATTCACACATGTACTAAATTCGAACTCTTATATAAATTTAAGACTCATGGGTTAGGGTCAGTATAATTTCGTAGTACACATAAGTTGAGGTTCCATCCTCGATAATCAGTCCGACAGAAACGTGGCCATTTCGATAGCCATTTTGCTGTCAGACTGATGCAAGATGTTCTGTGTAGCCCTAGAAGATTCACCCTACCAGACCTTGCCACTCGGCTTTCGGGAGGAGCAAGTTTTTTGTTGCTTGAGGCGCCCTCACCGGGCAATGCTAACGAGTCTGAAGTGGTCCTCTTGGAGCATTGACTTATTTCCCGACATTCCGACCTTGTGTCACATCGTCTTGTGATTGAAGAGAGGAAAATATTGTCAGTGTACTTTCATAGTACACGTAAGTCAAGGTTGCTTTCCACTTCAGCAATCAGTCCGGCAGAAGCTGAGCCATTTTGATTGCTTTTTTGCTGTCGGACTGGTGCAAAATGTTCTTTGTAGCTTTAGGTGGTCCAGTCTCCCTGGCCTTACCTTCCGGCTTTTGGGAGGAGCAAATTTATCGCTTGTTGTCTGGGACGCCCCCGTCGGTATTCCGACGAGGCTCCTCAGCATATATTTGCAGAGCCGAATTGCCCCTCTTGGAGCACTGACTTATTTTCCTACCTTCCGACCTTGTGTCATATCGTCTCGCAGTGGGAGAGAGGTAAATATTGGTCATTGTACTTTCATAGTACACGACGAGGTTTCATACCTGAAAATCAGTCCGACGGAAACTGGAGCATTTTGATGGCGTTTTTTGCTGTCGAACTGAGAGAAAATGTTCTATGTAGGAGGTCCACCGTTCCGACTTTCCGAAGGAGCAAATTAATTGCTTGTTGTCTGAGGAACTAGGGAATACCGATGAGCCTACTCATGAGTGCTCCTCATCCTGGGTGCTAGCACATTTTCCCACCATCCGACTTTGTCTCACATACTCTCACAGTGGGAAAGTGGTAAATACTGATCAGTGTACTTTTGTAGTCCGCCATCTTAGCGGTACTTACTACGACGGTTGCTCTACGTATATGCTGTTTTATGTTCAATGAATTTTACTTTTTATAATTCATGTCCGTATTTTCATTAAAAGCTCATCCAGGGCCACAATCTATATATCTATAAAAGTGAAAGTGTATGTCTGTCTGTCTGTCTGTGTACATTTCCCTACGCAATAGCTGTGTCAATTTCCAGTCAATTTCCAGTCTACAGACTCGAAATTTGATATTCAGGGTACTGAGATTTGGGAAAATCTTTGTAATCCATTTTCGGGCAGAAATTTGGCTGTTAACGGGTCAAAGTTAAACGCTTTGACCTTTGAGTACTCTACCAAACTCCCCCCGCTAATTTTGGGTATAAAAAATTGAAATTTTAATTATAGGTTCCGTTGCCATGCATCTAACTTAATAACTTAATTTGAACCCAAAACAAAAAATGTAAAGGGGTCATAATAGGGGTCAAAGTTAAAAAAAAAATTTTGATCTTTGCGGTCTTTACTAAATTTCTCAGAAAATTTCTGGTCTAAACATGTTAAATCATACATAAATGATATTCAGAGATAGGGCAAGCTACTTAATCGCTTTGGGTAAAAAATTTGAGCTACCAATATATAGATGTATGTATGTATGTTTGCATATCTGCCTAAAACTTTCGACAGAGGCGACGGATTTTCACAAGATCAGTATCGTTTTGAAGCTCGACCCTTCAGACGACAAATACCGAAAAATTGGCTAAAACATTAATTTCTCCACCCTCAACTGGGCATTTTTCCACAGAGAGGGGTCGCTTTTTTCGCCGATATTTTTGAAAGTCATCCTCTCTTTTCGATTGTCTAGCCTTAATTTAAACCTACGTCACTTCCGGTTTGGCGGTGGTCGTAACAGAAAAGACGTCGTTTTCCCCGTTCTTTTCCTCTTTCGCGGTACGGGTTCGAACCTGCCTTCCTACTACCAATTTTTTTTTTTTGCTCAACACACACCTCCAAACACCCGGGCAACTCCAGGCACCCATGCTAGTATTATAATACTAGGAAAACTTTTGCCTTAAATCCTTATTCGAATTTTTATCAAAATCTATTATGAAATTGTGATTCTAGAATATGTCTCAAATTTAAGTCTTAAATGCAAAAGTTCCTAAGAATATATTTAAAGTTAGAAAAACTTGTTTTATTGGTGTCTAGTGACCATGGAGTAATATTGATGCAAATCTGAAATATTTGAATTTTAAAATGAAATAGCATGTCCATATTATGTCTTTCATGCCCTTTTTTTATATTGCAAATAACGGAGAATAAGTAATATTTAATAATTTATATCTAATAAGTAGTTCACGATTTTTACTGATTCCTAACAAATTCCCAATTCCGATAAAATTATGATTTTAATTCCGATTTTTTTAATACATTTCGAAAGATTAAACTATAGAGTTATAAGTTTTCCCTGATCAGCGTAAAAACAGACGTAAAATATGCAGATGTTTTTCTCAAACATAAAAACAAACTTGTGGGAGGAGCGTGATCCATAGATCTTTAGTTTTACTGGTTGTTTAAAATCAATAAATATTTACTATTTTAACATTACTACCAACAGCTGGAGATTTGGTTTTAAACAAAATCAAATAAAAAAAGACAACTAAAAGAATCGTGTTTGGCATCGGAAAATAGGCACAAGTCTTTCCAATACGCCAATAGTTCCAATCTTTCCGATTCCCGATTAACATTACTAATAGCTATTAATCAAATGTCATAGAAATCAAAGGTATATGTCATTTCAGAAAAGGGATTCTACGTCTCTGTGAACCATTTGCACAAAACTAAACCAAAGTAAACATGGCCAACATTACTCACCTACGCGCTTAGAAGCTAGGTTTCAAAGTTCATAATTATCGATCTATAAGTTTCAAAAGAAATTCCACACATAGAAATATATAATATATATAAATATGTGTATATATAAATAAATATACACATAGCTTACTTTAAAGAATTACAGAGGTAAGCGCGGAACAAAAGTAAAAACTTATGTATCGTCAAGCAAAAACAATTGAAGCTCAAATTAAGAAAGCTTAACATCAAATCAAATCAAAAACAAACAGCTGAAAATTAATGAATATAAACTATAGATCAACGATGTCCAACATCAAATTTAGAAAGATCAACTTCAGACAAGCCATATTAAATCGCGAATTCATTAGATTCCTCTTTCAAATTAAACATATGGGATTTAAAATTGAAAATAATTAAACTTTAAATTTAATAAATGCAACGTCAAATTAACGAAACATACAGATTCAAATTTAAAACAAAGAAAACTTTAAATGTTAAAAGAGTTGAACTTCAAATTATCAAGTTATGTGCTTGTGAAAGCGATAAAGCTTATGCTTAAATTATCTCTTCCTAAAAGAATTAGAAGTTGTTGTAAGTGACCAATGATCTTAAGCTTTAGAAACATTCTTTAAATTTCTCTTATCTTAGATTTGTAGTGAGTTCCTCTATAGATGACCTGTTTAGCATTACAATTGTGAATGGGTTCTTTTGAATTATGAGTGTTTTTATTATTATTTTTATCAATCGCGGTGGAGATGAGTCAGGTAATACGAAGAATCAAAGAAAGAAAGAATCAAAAAGAGAATAAATGGCCAATTACAAGAACATTCAAATAAAGCCATTGTCAAATCTGCATTAAACCTTAAACTTTTCTAATTTGAAGTTGAATATTGTTAATATGGGATTCGGCCATCTTTATTCTAATTTCAGTTTTTAAAAAATTTGTGAGTTACCGCTGTACATTATTATTTTTTTAATGAGTTGAAAACAACAACCCGCTCTTTCCAAAAGTAAATGCGTTTCAGATTATTATGAATTTAGAAGCAATTTCTAAGTAAATGGGAGTACAAGTTTACAATGTAAAGTTTGCGTAAATTGATACGCACCGGTAAACTATATTTATCGCTAAATTTCCATCATTCGTTATTTATTTTTATAAAATGAGATTTTACAAAAAATATTCGCATTTCTATATCAGTTAAAAACATTAGATCTTCAATTATATATATATATTTATTTTCTATATATATATATATATATATATATATATATATATATATATATATATATAAGAGGTGGGTGTAGTTTGCTTGAAGCATTGTATAGTATGTAGTTAAATAGAATTGTAGAAGGCGGTACAATGCAGAAGTAAGGGAAAGACACAAGCTGAAGCAGGTAAGAAATTTCATATACGCAGTATATTTATATTTGCACAGTGGTCACCTGGGAAAGTCGGTCTGATGATATGTACGTGTAATATAATATTTCGAGAAAGATCTCTTCGTAAGATATTTACTTGACTTTGACAAACGTGCTGTTGTAAGCAGTAACTATACCGCAGCAAATCATCGCTCGGGACTTGTGGGTAGTATATGGTTAGGGTTTTTTTTTCTCAGTTCTTATTTTATATTTCTAAATTATTTATTTTATATTATATTTTATTTTTTTATTTGTTTTTGTTTTTTTTTTGTTTTTTTTTAATTTTTTATAATAGTTTATCTTTGGTTCAAACGTCTTGTTGTAAACAGTAAATAGTAACAGTATCGGGCTAAATAATTGTCCGGACCTTGTTGCTGGCTTTTTAATTTAATATGATTGAGTTGTTTGTTTTTCTTTTACTTATTTTTATTTCTAATTCATTTATTTATTTTATTTATTTATTTATTTTTTTATAGTAGTTTACATTATATCACTAAAATAAGATAATAAGCAAACAAATAAATACACAAAAAATAATGCAACGTTATACATCTAACTGAGAAGGAATATCGGTAACGATTATCCCCCTTAGAACAACCCATCAAGTAGTCTCCCTTGACCAACCGATTTATTCTAAGTCTACACCCCCACCACCTCAAACAGAACGCAGAAACACAAACAACAAATATATTAGTTAATTAAATTTCCTCAATATAAACATAGACTACTTACGAAGAGATATTTCTCGAAATATTATATTACACGTACATACCACCAGACCGACTTTCCCAGGTAGCCACTGTGCAAATATAAATATACTGTGTATATGAAATATGAATATGTACATATGTATTTATAAGTTGTATTAATAAATTTCTCAACTGCTCCAGCTTGTGTCTTTCCGTTACGTCTGCATTGTACCGCCTTCTACAATTCTATTTAACTATATATATATATATATATATATGCAATTGAAGATTCAATGTTATATATACATATATATATATATATATATATATATATATATATATATATATATATTGAAATAAAATAAAAAGAAAAGTAATAGAATAAAGTAAAACTACTTAATTAGAAAAAGATTAATATTTAATGTCTACAGGTAAACTCACTAAATCTAGAGAATAAAATAAAATAATATGATATTAGAGAAACAATTCAGTATACTTCTGCAAGTAAGTCGCTTCCCTCGAGCGGAGAAAATAAACAAATGTATTGGAAAATATTAAGAAATCTCTCATATTAACGAAAATAAAAAGTTAATTAATCCTAACTAAATGGCAATACTAGGAGTGTGTTTAAATGTTAAAATATACTCCATAAAATATTTATTCATGTAAGTTATACAAAGTTATACTTGAGAAAAGTTTAAGTCTAACTAAACAATTAAATTGTCGAAGACAAATTCAATAATCAGTTTCGTATAAAAATAAACGTAAATACATACATTCTCGATTTGATCGTTATCAATATTATCTAAGAAAATAAATATAAAATAATTATAGATAGTCAATTAATAAAATATTAACTAAGATAAAATAAATACGCAACAGGTGCGCTTGAAAGCCAAATTACAACGCAATATTACGGAAAAATATTTTATTTGTTTTAAATTTAAAATTTAAAAATATATTTCGGAGTCAAACTCAATCTTTAGTATTTTATTTCTTCTCCTTCTTCTTCTTCTTTCTTTCCAATTTGCAAAGTTGGAGAAAGAAAAGTCAGTAGTAAAGATCCGTGTGCTGTCTCTCAGCGGTTGTATTTTGAAGAGTCGGAAACGCTGAGTTGGCTACACGAGATTAACGTCAGAGGTGTGAGTTCCGTTAAAGAAAATGTTCAAAAACGCCGTAAAAAATGAAAATAGCAGTGAATACCCGTTATATTCTTTTAATTTCGCCACGAAATGGGCACCCATCTTATACTGGCCAGACTCATCGTTGCTTAACTTTGAGAGTAATGTAGGCAATATATATGTGCTGGTCATAACTTCATGTGCATATATATATATATATATATATATATATATATATATATATATATATATATATATATATATATTAAAAAGTTTGACTCATGTGCAGGTAACCTACGTCTAAAATTCCAAGTGTTTAGACTGAAAATTGGCGGAGGAGTTTGGTAGAGTCTGCAAAAGGTACAACTTTGACCTCTTGGAAGCCAAATTTTCGCGCGAAACTGATTTAGAAGCTTGCTGCCTGTCTGAATACCCTTTATGTAAATTTTCAAATGTTTAGACCCAAAATTGGCTGAATAGATTGCTAAACACTACATACGTCGAATCTTTTTTAACTTTGACCCCTTGGAAGCCAAAATTCCGGCTAAAAATTGATCAAAAAGCTTGCCCTACGTCTGAATACACTTTATGTAAAATTGGAAGTGTTTAGACCAAAAATTGTGTGAGTAATTTGGTAGAGACCGCAGAGGTCAAATTCTTTTTAACTTTGACCCCTTAACATTTATTGTTTTGGGCTCAAATTAAATTAAAACGTTTGAGCCATCTCAACGAGATCTACATCTAAAATCTTAAGTGTTTAGACCCAAAATTGGCGGAGGAATTTGATAGATTTTTCAAAGGTCAAATCGTTGAATTTTGACCTTTTGACAACCAAATTTCAGGCCTAAAACCAATTTTAAGAAATTTTCAAAGCTCGGGCCCTATGTACTGTTCATAACTTGCCCTATATTTGAATACACTTTACGTAAGATTTCAAATGTTTAGACCAAAATTTATCTGAGTAATTCTGTAGAGACCGCGGAGGTCAACTTCTTTGAATTGGACCCCTATTTTGACGACTTAACATGTATTATAATATAATCTCAGATAAAAATATAAAGTTTTACCCGTCCAAGTTACCTACATCTAAAATTTCAAGTGTTTAGACCCAAAATTGGCGGAGGAAGTTGGTAGAATCTGGAAAGGCCAACTCTTTCAAGTTTGACCTTTTGGGAGCCACATTTTCGCGCCAAAACTGATTAAAATGCTTGCCGCATGTCTGAATATCCGCTATGTATCAATTTCAAATGTTTAAATCCAAGATTGGCTGAGTAGTTTGCTAGACACCGCAAAGGTCAAATCTTTTAACCTTTAACCGACACAAACTGATTAGAAAGCTTGCCCTATCACTGAATATCTTTAACGTAATATCTTAAATGTTTAGACCAGGAATTGGCTGAGTAATTTGGTAGAGACCGCAGAGATTAATGTTCTTTTTTAAACTTTGGCCTCAATTTTGACCAATTTAACATTTATTTTCTTGGGCTCAAACAAATTAAAAAGTTTGATTTATGTCCAAGTAACTGAGCAAACAAATCTCTCGCGTTCTTTATTACATTTTTACGGTGGTTGCTGGCAGTCCTGAAATCGGCTTTAGTCTCAATACGTTGAAAGCAATGGAAAAATGATTTCTGTGCGCAATGACAGCAGCACATTCTAAAGAGAACCACAGCTGGCTGGTAGTTTTTTTTTTATTTCGAGGGTATGAAGCAGTCTATACTTACAATATACCATTACATCAGATCTGATACTATAGAGGACATATTCTTTTTAAACATGGAACACAGAGGTAGATCTGATATAGATGTACTGGAGCCATAGAGTATCGTATACTGTACGATAGAGAGGTGTGTCTGAAAACGTGTTACAATTCGTTTTATTTTAACTGATACAACAGAGTGGTCGGAAGATCCTAGTGGAAACAGAAGGAAAGATGAACATAGCTCATAGCAAGTTGTGAGAAAAATATCTAGGAGACTTGCAGACTGACCGTCTGTATCGGGCACACGGGTGGGTTCGAGAACAATCTGAGTGAGGTCATAAGCAATAGAGAAATCCTGACAGAACCTCCCGTCATCTGTCGTCTTTGAGTGAGTTAATCATTCCACAGACGTGAATGATAGCCGGACGATGAGCTGAGGATGTGGTCAATTTTCTCAGATATGCTGTTAAAGATAGTAACTCCGCTGTTGTAGGGCGATAGAGGGCAAATATAAACGTAGTAATGGGAGCAAGTGCTATCCGAAAGCACATATAGTTAATTAGGGTCTTCTCTGTAGATGTCGCTACCACATGAAAGCCTATCTATAATGTAGGCACATATTCCATGCCCCAGGCGAACGTGGGGGTCAGATTTGCATGTTAAATTAGGGTACCTTTAATTACGAACTCATCTAGGGAAATAGTCTGTCCAATGCTAGTTTCGCTTAGTAATCGTATGTCTGCTTTTGTCTCCTGTGATTGGGTTTCAACATCTGGAAGGTTGGAACGTAGACCCCTTATGTTGGAGAAGACGCAAGGTAGTTGAGGACTACGTTGGAAGTTGACGATCTGGATTTAATCGTGTATGTTTTCTGGAAACTTTTCATGGGGGAGTTTTTGGATTTTTGGAATAAGTCGACAGGCTTGCTAAAAGTAGGGCAGAGAGGAAAGTAAGAAAGAAAATAAACGAAGAAATGTATTTTTTGTAGCAGATGATAAGGTAAAGCCGTGACAATTACCGACTAATATGGCATTGAGAGGCCCCGCCAGAAGCTACTGCATGGTCTACAATCTATTCCACAAATAGCAATACAGCAGCCCCAGTACTTTGCACCAGCTAATAGGACAGCCTCCTTAGTGGTTAATCCAAGATTTGGGTCCCTTACTATCAGTAGAATAACGT
>NC_136497.1:71877424-71899924 GCF_053919585.1 Euprymna scolopes
CAAAAAAAAGTTTGAAATGCCCGTGTATATTAAATAGAGATTAATAGATCAGAGTTCAGTCAACAAAACGATCGTTTGAATGCTCATCGCGAAATCCATTGTAAGCGTGTTCATTCATTTGATAGTTCAAAATTCGTGCTTTGTAACCAAGATGGCGGAGTCCAATAGATATTCGTCAAACACATTAAAAGAGAATATTAGAATGTCTTTTAAAATGGCGGAGGCGAAAAGGAAATTAGAACAACTATAGAAAACCTTTACAGGGCATGGAAGAAAATAAAATGGAGTTTTGTTCATACGGACGACCCGAGCGGTACATTTTATGAATTCGTTAACACTGATACATTTTAGTATTTTATCTGCTTTGTCATATTTGATTTTTTTTTTTTGTTATTTAAATGTAGATATTTTAATTTCACGTTTTTAGATGCGTCTTCTAATTTTGATGTTTAGGTCTGTCGGTCAATAGGTCCGCCCTTATTTGATTTATTAATATCAATGCGAGACAGGCTATATTAAATGGATATATTATTTCAGATTCGTTCTAGTATATTCATTAAAAGGTTCTATTCCTGCATACATTTCTAACGCTTAAGACCTTTCTCTAACACACCAAAAAAAAAAAAAAGATTCGCCGGCATCAAGAACAGAGTTACTTTGTAAGGGTCTACCGTCTATGGGGCACATTTCCCTGGAGCTCCTTCTCTGCAGATTGCAACACGCCATGAACTATACCCACATGTATTTGAAATTGACACAGTCCAGCAATTATTCTTAATTCTCTCATAAAGTTCTTTGTCTAAACTAATAACCATTCCTTCTCATTAAACTCTTATCCTAGAGTGGCTTTTGGCCTTAATACTAGTGATGGATTTATAACAAGTACGCCTTTTCAATTTGTATATGAACTATTTTATGATGTACTAAATATAGAAATACGTCCATGTTCTTTCTCACAAGAATATGATAGGTTGCTGTAAGCCATAAATACGGATGGAAATAGCAGTCTGAAAGAGACGTCGAAACATACGCCGAAAGCTTAAAGTTTAAGTATGTCACCGGCTACGACTAAGGGAACTTACATAACTGAATTATCCGTTACCTGTAGCAAAGACCATTCAGCTACTTCAAACAAGTATTTCCTTTTCGTTTTTATTAACATATACTTTATCAGTCATCCACGTTCTTCCCCACAAGAATATAATAGGTTACTGAAAGCCATAAATACGGACGGAAATAGTGTGCTGTGATCATCTCAGGGACCTGTCAAGCTCCTTACTGGAGAAAGGCTGATATTCCAAGAGTACTAGAGAAATCCGGGCCGATACGATTCTTTTATTCTTTTAATTACTATCGGTGTGCCCGGGTGACGGCGAAATGCCCTGCCGATAGAAAAGATTAGGATTTGTCTTTTATTTTTTATGAAAGTCGAGAAACAATGTCCTTTTTGAAGTTTGTACTCCAAACAAGTAATGACTCAGAGTTCTGGAGAGATTATGTTTATAATTCAAGTGTAGTGCTTCGGCCTAGATATCACGAGGATGACCCCATTGGGTCATGAGAACGTTACAGATCCACAGGTGCACATGGGGGGATTTCCGCTGGCGTGACGTTGTTGTGTATGATTGGTCCAGGGACAACCCCGGTTTCACCCCTCCCATGAGTATATTAATGGAGCGCACAGTCGAAAAACAACAGTTGACAGTTAGCGAGATTGTTAAGATTGCGAGTTTGAGAGAGAGCAACTTGCAGAGAATCGCGACACTTCCCTCTCTTTTCACGTCAACCTATCCCCTATATCAAAGAGAGAAGTGAAATCTACTTATAGACTTATATAGCCGGACATTCTTAAACATTGTACTGAAAAGACAATTGTATATAATTATATATATATATGTATAACATTTTCCTGAAAATTAATTAGTAGACTAGAAGTACTGAGTAGTTTTCTTTTGCTCATGGAATTGTTTGTTTCTAGCATATGATTGACCGGCGAAGTGCCGGCATATCAACCCTGACGCTAGAAGAACCGACAAACACCCGACCACGAATGTAAGATCATCCAGCGCGATCAACTGGGTACTGCCGCACGAGGAAGTCACATCTCGTCGCCGCCGATCAAGATAGTGACTTGGACGATCATAGGGTCACACTTTGGTTATCTGCGACCAGGATAGGCTCACACTTTGGTGACCGTTTACAAGGATTTTGACATTTGAGTTATAGAGGAAAAATAGAGAAAGGGAGGAAAAGGAACTCCGTAGCTCTGGTTCTGATCTGAAAAAAAAAAGACTAAAAACCACGGGCACAACGCAGAAAGAAGTAGAGAATCTTTTTTTTCGCTTCTTGAAAATCACGAACTCTTTTTTTAACTTGAGAGACGCTGAGACTACGAGAGTTGACGTCAGACGCGCAAGATCACCGGAGCTCAACGTAGGCAGGGTGAGTAAGAAGCTATTTTTGTTACGAGTTCTTTCGCTGTCGAAGCAAACACCTTTAGGAATGCTTCTTAGCGATCATCGAGTGGTTGAGTGATTTTGAAAAAAAAAGAGAGAAAGAGAGAGAGTGACTGTGTAGGGTTGTGAACTGATAGTGTTTTCTCTCATAATACTGTTGTTGTTGTTGTTGTTGTTGTTAATTTCGATTCTTTCTGGTTTTGTTGTTTGTTGAGAAAAAGCGGATGGAAGTCCGAAGAATCGGATGTTAGATAACGAGATGGACATCGTTATGGGGGTATCTAGGGTGGCGTGTGAGAGGGCGGAGGGGGCAGTGACGGGATTGCAGAAGGCATGGCTAAATTAACGACGAAGTGTCTGAGTTTAGCAGCCTCCTCGGAGGTGTTGCTTGATAAAGGCGCGAGGGCAGAGATCGCCAAGAGCAGTCCAATTAAGTTAAGGAGGCTCGAAAAACTTGCTTGGCCCTGGAAAACGTCGTGTAAGGTCGCCAACGTACCGAAGAGACCAGACATAGGAGGGTCAAGAAAAACCCGAGTGGCCTGCGTTCGAGGCCAAGTTGGAACTGTGAGAGAATGCCTGGAAACACGGGAGCCGGGAAGCTGAAGGTGTGGTCGTTACGATCACATGGCGAAACGCTGATTAAGTGTCCAAAGAAAATAGGATGATATGCTGCCCCATGATGGCAAAGCTCGAAGAGGATAGATTGCCCTACCTCGGGAAGGGAATAGTGTCACTGGACCCGATGGCGAAAAGAGACGTACGACGTGAGTGATATAAATCCTCGACCCTATTGATTATTCCTAATTGATCAATTAGGCAAACGATGGACTGAGTGGGCGACGTGAGTAAACGAAATCGTTGACCATGTCGATTATTATTATTATAAATAGGAAAATATTATCGTTGAACTAAATTAAACGTTTCTATTAACAATGTGATTAAGTTCGTGATTTTGAAATAAATTGAAAAACTCTATAACGAATGTGTTTTAATTCTTATTTTTGAAATAGATTGAAAAAATTCTATTAAGAATGTTATTTAATTCGTGATTTTGAATTAAAATTCCATGTATGAATGGACTGATTTTAATTTTAAAAAGCGTTGGGAATATTGAAAAACTTAAACCGAGTAAGTGCCGAAATTTTATTCACTCATTTTAAAGCGTATATTTGTTAGTCGTACAGGCAAGACACAGTGAATGAACGAGGGGACGAAGTGAAAAGAAAAAAGGAGGGAGAATCTCAGCTATGGAAACCGAGTTGGGAAAGAATGCAGGGTCAAATTGAGTGATCCCGTTGACAGGTCATGAAGAAAAAATAAAAGAAAATAATGGCAGCCCCTGAAAAGGGAAGGTCCTACGAAAAATAAAAGGAAAAGGAAAAAAATCGCACTAGTTTAGAAGAATAACTGCTAAATCGAATTAAATTGGAAGTTAGATGTTTAAATTCGTGATTTTGAAGGAAATATAGCTAATTAACTCTGAGGAGGGAGAAGATCATCGTGGTGTTTCTCATACGAGGTGGAGATAATGCTAAGGAATGTTCCTGGTTCTCTTTCTTGGGCAGAAAAGGGGATAATAGGGGGACCTCTTTCGTTGTTTGAAAAAAATTTGTTTTTATTTTCTTAGCGTTGAAAAGAGATTGCCTTTTTAGATAGATCTTTCTCCGCGCGTAGATCGTTGGGTGTAACGTTCGCACCTAGAACAGACTAATCTTTGAAGACGCTTCTTCTTCCTTTGGAAAGCATCTATGCTAGCGAGGCATAGCGAATTACGCATTTTAATACTTGAATATGTTGAATTGAAAGGAATTCTGAGGACTTAAACGTTATTTAAGTCAGGGAAATTGAGAAAAGTTGAGTTATTAATCAAGGTAAAAAGATATTTTTAGCATGTGACATAGCAAATTGAGAATTAATTAACATGAATTTTCAGGCATTTAAAATTGAGATTTGAGTATTAAATAAAATTGAGATTTGAATATTAAATAAAATTGAGATTTGAGTATTAAATAAAATTGAGATTTGAATATTAAATAAAATTGAGATTTGAGTATTAAATAAAATTGAGATTTGAGTATTAAATAAAATTGAGATTTGAATATTAAATAAAATTGAGATTTGAATATTAAATAAAATTGAGATTTGAGTATTAAATAAAATTGAGATTTGAGTATTAAATAAAATTGAGATTTGAGTATTAAATAAAATTGAGATTTGAATATTAAATAAAATTGAGATTTGAGTATTAAATAAAATTGAGATTTGAATATTAAATAAAATTGAGATTTGAGTATTAAATAAAATTGAGATTTGAATATTAAATAAAATTGAGATTTGAGTATTAAATAAATTGAGATTTGAATATTAAATAAAATTGAGATTTGAATATTAAATAAAATTGAGATTTGAATATTAAATAAAATTGAGATTTGAATATTAAATAAAATTGAGATTTGAATATTAAATAAAATTGGGATTTGAATATTAAATAAAATTGAGATTTGAGTATTAAATAAAATTGGGATTTGAGTATCAAATAAAATTGAGATTTGAATATTAAATAAAATTGAGATTTGAGTATTAAATAAAATTGGGATTTGAGTATTAAATAAAATTGAGATTTGAATATTAAATAAAATTGAGATTTGAGTATTAAATAAAATTGAGATTTGAGTATTAAATAAAATTGAGATTTGAATATTAAATAAAATTGAGATTTGAATATTAAATAGAATTGAGATTTGAGTATTAAATAAAATTGGGATTTGAGTATTAAATAAAATTGGGATTTGAATATTAAATAAAATTGAGATTTGAGTATTAAATAAAATTGGGATTTGAGTATTAAATAAAATTGAGATTTGAATATTAAATAAAATTGAGATTTGAGTATTAAATAAAATTGGGATTTGAGTATTAAATAAAATTGGGATTTGAATATTAAATAAAATTGAGATTTGAGTATTAAATAAAATTGGGATTTGAGTATTAAATAAAATTGAGATTTGAATATTAAATAAAATTGAGATTTGAGTATTAAATAAAATTGAGATTTGAATATTAAATAAAATTGAGATTTGAATATTAAATAAAATTGAGATTTGAGTATTAAATAAAATTGAGATTTGAGTATTAAATAAAATTGAGATTTGAATATTAAATAAAATTGAGATTTGAGTATTAAATAAAATTGAGATTTGAATATTAAATAAAATTGAGATTTGAGTATTAAATAAAATTGAGATTTGAATATTAAATAAAATTGAGATTTGAGTATTAAATAAATTGAGATTTGAATATTAAATAAAATTGAGATTTGAATATTAAATAAAATTGAGATTTGAATATTAAATAAAATTGAGATTTGAATATTAAATAAAATTGAGATTTGAATATTAAATAAAATTGGGATTTGAATATTAAATAAAATTGAGATTTGAGTATTAAATAAAATTGGGATTTGAGTATCAAATAAAATTGAGATTTGAATATTAAATAAAATTGAGATTTGAGTATTAAATAAAATTGGGATTTGAGTATTAAATAAAATTGAGATTTGAATATTAAATAAAATTGAGATTTGAGTATTAAATAAAATTGAGATTTGAGTATTAAATAAAATTGAGATTTGAATATTAAATAAAATTGAGATTTGAGTATTAAATAAAATTGAGATTTGAATATTAAATAAAATTGAGATTTGAGTATTAAATAAAATTGAGATTTGAATATTAAATAAAATTGAGATTTGAGTATTAAATAAAATTGAGATTTGAATATTAAATAAAATTGAGATTTGAATATAAAATAAAATTGAGATTTGAATATTAAATAAAATTGAGATTTGAGTATTAAATAAAATTGAGATTTGAATATTAAATAAAATTGAGATTTGAGTATTAAATAAAATTGAGATTTGAGTATTAAATAAAATTGAGATTTGAGTATTAAATAAAATTGAGATTTGAGTATTAAATAAAATTGAGATTTGAGTATTAAATAAAATTGAGATTTGAATATTAAATAAAATTGAGATTTGAGTATTAAATAAAATTGGGATTTGAGTATTAAATAAAATTGAGATTTGAGTATTAAATAAAATTGAGATTTGAGTATTAAATAAAATTGAGATTTGAGTATTAAATAAAATTGAGATTTGAGTATTAAATAAAATTGAGATTTGAGTATTAAATAAAATTGAGATTTGAGTATTAAATAAAATTGGGATTTGAATATTAAATCAAATTGAGATTTGAGTATCAAATAAATTGAGATTTGAGTATTAAATAAAATTGAGATTTGAATATTAAATAAAATTGAGATTTGAGTATTAAATAAAATTGAGATTTGAGTATTAAATAAAATTGAGATTTGAGTATTAAATAAAATTGAGATTTGAGTATTAAATAAAATTGAGATTTGAATATTAAATAAAATTGAGATTTGAGTATTAAATAAAATTGAGATTTGAATATTAAATAAAATTGAGATTTGAGTATTAAATAAAATTGAGATTTGAATATTAAATAAAATTGAGATTTGAGTATTAAATAAATTGAGATTTGAATATTAAATAAAATTGAGATTTGAATATTAAATAAAATTGAGATTTGAATATTAAATAAAATTGAGATTTGAATATTAAATAAAATTGAGATTTGAATATTAAATAAAATTGGGATTTGAATATTAAATAAAATTGAGATTTGAGTATTAAATAAAATTGGGATTTGAGTATCAAATAAAATTGAGATTTGAATATTAAATAAAATTGAGATTTGAGTATTAAATAAAATTGGGATTTGAGTATTAAATAAAATTGAGATTTGAATATTAAATAAAATTGAGATTTGAGTATTAAATAAAATTGAGATTTGAGTATTAAATAAAATTGAGATTTGAATATTAAATAAAATTGAGATTTGAATATTAAATAAAATTGAGATTTGAGTATTAAATAAAATTGGGATTTGAGTATTAAATAAAATTGGGATTTGAATATTAAATAAAATTGAGATTTGAGTATTAAATAAAATTGGGATTTGAGTATTAAATAAAATTGAGATTTGAATATTAAATAAAATTGAGATTTGAGTATTAAATAAAATTGGGATTTGAGTATTAAATAAAATTGGGATTTGAATATTAAATAAAATTGAGATTTGAGTATTAAATAAAATTGGGATTTGAGTATTAAATAAAATTGAGATTTGAATATTAAATAAAATTGAGATTTGAGTATTAAATAAAATTGAGATTTGAATATTAAATAAAATTGAGATTTGAATATTAAATAAAATTGAGATTTTAGTATTAAATAAAATTGGTATTTGAGTATCAAATAAATTGAGATTTGAGTATTAAATAAAATTGAGATTTGAGTATTAAATAAAATTGAGATTTGAGTATTAAATAAAATTGAGATTTGAGTATTAAATAAAATTGGGATTTGAGTATCAAATAAATTGAGATTTGAGTATTAAATAAAATTGAGATTTGAATATTAAATAAAAAGGAATTTTGAAGCATTTAAAACGGCGATCCCTCGTGTTGTTCCGGAGATGGGCGTGATCAAGCTAATGTACCTGTTGCGACCTACAGAAGAAGGTCTAGCAGCAGAACAAGTGAGCGGTGGCCGGTATGAGAGAGATGTTGTGTGTCGCGAAGTGGACCCAGGCTTGGGTGGAGTCGCGAATTATCGACCCTCCCCCCTGTAGCCCCTGAGCACCACATTTGCTCTGCTCGTCGTTAGGTGAAAAGGGCATTGATAAACACTCCGCCTGGAGGGCAGTCGAGGAAATCGATGGCCATCAGTCATAACTGCTATAATTAATGTAAGAGATAATTAGAAGGTAGATTAGTATAATCGAATATTAAAACCGTTAGAGGTTAAATTGGGAACTAGACACTAGTGTGCTGAGCAACGAGATTATCTGGGGAGCGGCTATACCTATAATAACTACAAACCTAGAAGTGCTATTCGGGATGATCATCGAAGAACACATTAGATTGATAGAGTCACTGATGGAGCACCTTTTAAGGGAATTAGGTGAGGTAGATTTGAGAAGAACAGTAGACCCGTTTGGAAGGTCTGGAGGTTAAGGAGTCGAAAGCTAGCTTCCATAAATTAGCGATAGTGGGAGCGGGAATAAGCACATTAGTAATGCTGGGTATGATCTTGGCGGCAGCGGTGTGGTGTGGTAGAAGGCAAGTAAGGATGAGAGACAGTGAGAAGCATCTCGAGGCTGTTTTCACTGATGACGGAGGTAACTCTGGCTAAAACCCACCTACAGCCAAGATGACCCCACCTGAAGAAAACCAAGTTCCTGACGAACAACCAGAGGAAGGCAGCACGCGTGTCGGAATCTCTCCGGGAACAGAGATTCGGATTCACTGAGAGCGAATTTGATTCTACTTCTTCTCTGTCTTTTTGCTTTTCTTTGCAGAGGATTAGCCCGTGAATTGCCTGTGGAGTATTATGATCGTGACCAGTAAGGTGAGAAGGGAATAAAGAAAGGGTACTGGCTATCTAGAGTAGAGATATTTAACTGTGTACTTTTATCGATAATGTTGATTAAGAAAGAAAAAAGAGAAAATTTTACTGATTGAGAAAAAAAAGAGAACATTTGAGAAAGACAATGATTTATCTGTTGAATTTAATTGACAATGTGAAAAAAAACGGAAACATTTTATTGATTGAGAAAAGACAATGATTGAATTTTTGAATTGTATTGATAATGTTGAAAAAAGGGGGGCATTTTATTGATTCGGAAAGACAATGATTAATCTGTTGAATTTTATTAATAATGTTATTGAAAAAAACTGATGAGTGACTTTTTAGAATTGATTGAAAAAAATGCGTAAGTTTTATCATTTTGATTGAAAAAAAAGTAATTTTCATAATTTTAATTGAAAAAAAATTGTGACTGACAATTTTGGAACTTCTAAGGAAGCCCAGAAAGGGAACTGCTCGGTTGACGAGCTGATGAAGGGAGCCATCACTTGGGGGTGGTTGTTGTTGAACTCAAGTTCGAATTCTTTTCTGACAGGTAAAACAATGGAGAACAGCCGATTAAACCAGCTGGTGTTGCGTGCGGTGAGAGGTTGGTTGAGAGGAAGGTGTGTGTGAATGAATAAGACTCATCCGTTTCCTCTGGAAGCCGCGAATCTAAGGGGACGAAATCTGACGTGACCGTTCCAGGGAGCAGTTGAGATCCCCACAGGGGAGAGGCTGAGACTCTCGGAGAACTGGGGAAATCCGGGCCGATATGATTCTTTTATTCTTTTAATTATTACCGGTGTGCCGGTGAGACAGCAAAAAACCCTGCTGAGAGAAAGGATTTGTGACTTTCATTTTTTATAAAAGCCGAAAAACGATGTCATTTTCGAAATTTGTACTCCACACAACTAATAGGGTTCTGGAGATATTATGTTAATAATTCAAGTGTAGTGCTTCAGCCTAGAGATCACGGGGGTGACCCTATTGGGTCATGAGAACGTTTCAGATCCACAGGTTCCTCGTAAGGGTAGAACTTCCCCCTGGGGTGACGTTGTTGTGTCTGACTGGTCCAGGGAAAAATTCCAGTTTCACCTCTCCCCTGAATATATTAATTGAGCGCACAGTCGAAAAACGACAGTTGGCAGTTAGCGAGATAGTTGAGCTTGCGAGTTTGAGACAGAGCAACTTGCAGAGAATCGACACACTCCCCTCTCTTTCCACGCCAACCTCGCCGCTATATCGAAAAGAGAAGTGAAATTTACTTATAGACTAAGTGGAGTCGGGTCTTATTGAACATTGTATTGTAAAGACAATTGTATATAATTATACATATATATATATATATATATATATATATATATATATATATAACATTTTCCTGGAAATTAATCAGTAGATTAGAAGAACAGTTGTTTTCTTTTGTGCATGGAATTGTTTTCTTCTAGCATACGACATACAAGCGAAGCGACGACATATCAACCCTTGCGCGAGAAGCACCGACGAACACTCTGCCGCGAATTGAAGACCAACCAACGCGATCAATGGGTTACTGCTGCACAAGGAAGTCACATCTAGTCTCTTCTGACCAAGATAGTAACTTGGACGATCATAGGGTCACACTTTGGTGACTTGATACCAGGATAGGGTCACAATAGATATCTGAAAGAGACGTCGAAAGATACGCAGAAATCTCTAAGTAAATTACCAGCTACATTCATTAAGGCAACTTACGTTACTGAATTAATCGTTTTCTTTAGCAAAGGCCATTCAGCTACTTTAAACAAGTATTTACTTTTCGTTTTAAAATGGCTTTCTTAACATGTACTTCATCAGACATTCTCCTTCTTTTCATAAACTGTTTCATCTTTATATTGACAATAATCATGTTTCCTTAACTCTTATCGTCGAGTAGATTCTGACCTTCATAAGTGATGATCCATCAATAAAATGTTTCGAATACCATTTATATCAGCATGGCACGCATAAGTTTGAAAAAAAAATCACATCTTGGTGTGTCTTCCAAATTTAAGCCTTTGTATATGTCTGATACTGTTACGTGTGAAATAATCTCCATGCTGCGTATGTAAGAGATAACACTTTCAGTGACAAGTATGAAATGCAATTTCCCCGGTCTGTTACACTGAAAAATTATTTTTGCTGATTTGTAAGCCTAAATGTTAAATTGACATTATCGTCGGTCTGTCGCACATAAGTTAGAAATACGACCTGCCTTCAATATGTTTCCAGATTTATTTTGTATGGGCACTTTTATTGATAGCACACACATATAAACATCTAGTCTCCTTCGAAGTAATTTCATCCGGCTGCAATGCACTTGTTGTACCGGTCCAACAACTTCTGGAGAGCTCTATGGAAGTCCTCTTGTGTAAGCATGTCAATAACCCTCGTCAAATCCTCTTTAATCTCCTTAATTTTCTCATAACGACAGCCTCTCCTGTTTTCCTTGAGCTTGGGGAATAACCAAAGTCACAGGGAGCACGCTCTGGACTATAGGGAGGGCAAGTAACTAGCAGTAGATCTAGGTCGCCAGAGCATCAAGAACTGCGAGATATTAGCTCAACCATCTCCCTGCTGCCATAACAACGTCTTCCTTTCTGATATTCTCTGAGCATCTTTAGTTCCTCACGAATAAATGTGTCTGCAGTTTCCAAACTGATTCCAAACCATGCACTAATTGTCTCTATAAACACGCGATGGTTCTTATACATGAAATTCTTTATTTGGCCAATCAACACCGATGTTCTGACTTCCTTTCACTACCCACACCTCTCCTCATTCCTCACCGACTCTACCTTCCTTGAATATTTTATGTCACTCAAGAATGCATGCAAGATAGTCCCATAGCAGTCTGAAGCATTCCATACGTTTTTGTGGCATTTTCCCAAGTTTAAAACAGAATTTTATTGTATATCATTCTTCTAACGTGTCCTCACGTTCAAATTGCATTTTTTAAATTCATCAGCTACGATAATCAGGCTTTAGTAGGGTGCATTTAAATTCCTGCTGTAGCTGTTCATTTGAACCTGAAAGCATAAACATTGGTCAGTTATTTTATAAGGTGTATAGCACTAACATACTGAATTTACAAGTCTGGAAACTTTTTGAAGGCACCTCCAGCATTTTCTTATTTCTTTCAGGGTTCAGTTTGCATTTTCGTTGTGGTATTACGCTTAAACTATAAATATCATTTCGGCCCGTCACGCTTAAATTTGAAATATAATTTTTCTTCGTTTAAAATGGCATGTAACGCTTGGCTATTAAATACCACTTTTGTCGGTATTTCCACCTTAAACTTAAAAGATCGTTTCCCTTAGTCTGTCACACTTTAGGTCGAAATAGCATTTTTGTTCGTGTGTGTGCCTGTTTTTTTAAACCTCTTTTTCACACCGAACAAGATGTATTGTCACCTGAATGTAAGGGGTTAATATTTGGAATCATGACAAACAGGGGATTGTGGGGAGTTGCGTAGCGAGATGTTTGTTCAAATCACATTTAAACTTCTGCATATCAGTACAGTCAGGAAAGTTAGAAACGCAAAAAGACAGAGAAGAAAGCATTAGAATTTATCTTGCTTTGATTTTAAATCTCACTGTGGTCGGTTTGTTATTTCAAATAGCACTACCCTGGTATTTCAGGCTTAAATTTTAAATAGCATTTTACCTTGGTTTGTCACGCTTAAGTTTGAAATAGCATGTTCATCGAAAAACGTGTAGATTAAATGGATATCTTTTAAGTATATTAGTTTTTTTTATTGTTTTTTTTTTATGTTATTTTTATTCTGCCTTTACTGTATTTTTGTTTTTAATATTCTTTCGTTTTTGTAAAATTACTTTCATTTTCGATTTTACTCATAGTTTCACTGTTATAATATTTCGCTCTCTCTCTCTCTCTCTCTCTCTCTCTCTCTCTCCCTCTGTCTCTCTCTCTCGCACACTCACTTTGTACTACCTCCGCTTTCTCTCTCTCTCTCTCTCTCTCTCTCTCTCTCTCTCTCTATCTATCTATCTATCTCTCTCTCTTTATTATATTCCATTTTTCATTACAATTAATTTTGGAACAAGCTATGGCCTAGTTCGTGGTGAGTTCGCGCCGGGGCAAGATTCCAACAATAAGAAAATGAAAAAGAAAATTACAATAACCGCCACCTTCCCTAACCTCTCCCCTTATACAACTCTCGGTTACTTATTAGAACATGGCGTTCAATGGGTCAGGCAGGGAGAATAGCAGGATGCGCGCGGGGGTGAGGCATCGGTAGAGACTAGGTCAGTAGAATGAAAAGAAAGAGAGAGAGAAAAAAAAAGAGAAGAATTGCCGTCGGGTCATGAGTTGGGACGGGGGAATGAAAAAGGAAATCACCGGGAGAGGCATTCAATGACGATTGGAAAAACGAAAGAAAGAAAAGAAAGGAAAAGAGAAAGGGAAAAAATTAACGGATGAATGAAGAGTAAATAGTTATCTATTTAATTAGTTTTACTCATCAAACCTAATCTGGAATGCACGGCTATTATAAAGTAGAGTAGAATTGCTTTAGGTCGACTTTAAGGCCGCATATAAGGAAAGAAATGAAGTTTCCAGGACCATTTATGGCAAATAGGGAACATCTGGAAGAAACCGAAATCCCTTTGCTAATTAAATTCCCTCATTTTCTTATACTTATGAGTCATTATTTACCAATGTCCAAAAGCTACTAGAGGATAAGTGTTCACGAGATTATGAATTGGATTGAACAACATTACAATGTGAGAATTAGAGATGGATGAGTATAAAAGAGTATGGTTATTTAAGAGAACCTAGAGACAACCATATTATAGTCAGCACAATCATAAAAAAAACACATAAGTGTCACAGTGGGAAAAGAAAAAGAGTCTTAGTCGGCACTCCCTTTTATCAAATTCCCTTTTGATCTTAACTTGCCTGAGAGATGTCCTCTGATTGGGCAAGCCAGAAATGAAGTCAAATGCTTGCAATAATCAGCTTAGAAATCATATTCAAAATTGTAATGGCCGTTCACTGGACCGTGTTGTTGTTGTTGCTGTTGTTGCTGCTGCTGCCACCGCTGCTGCTTCTGCTGCTGCTGCTTGTAATATTTCTACTACAACTTTTCTACAAATATTTTCAGTTAATCATCGCTTTCAAAATTTCAAAATGTAAATATTTTCTAAACTAAGATTTGGATTCACGTCATTTACAAATACGTACGATTGATATTGTGTAACGAAGTATACACTTTTGCACACAGTACCCACACGTTGTATGCAGGCTACGTCGCTGGGAACATAGGAAAAGTATTCAACTCGACAATAAGTCAACTCTTTTTTTTTTCGTAACAACCACATTGATTTCCTCATTCTCCTGACACGCGTGACTTCTCGCCACGGTTGTGACGTCACCCAAGTGGTGATCTTCTCTAATGTGTTTTCTTTCCCTTTGACAGTCTTTTCTCCGTACAGTGACGTCATTTCGCATTTCGTGTGTATTTGTATCTGTTACAATTGGTCAAACTTAAATCCAAGTATAAAGTAAAAATATAAAACAAAGTAAAGATATAACCTAAAGTAATTATAAAGCAAGGTGTGAGGCAGTATATTAGGCAACATACGAGGCAATACATATAAGGCAAACCATAAGGCGAAATATAAGAGAACATATGAAGCAAAGTATGAAACAACTCGCAAAGGAAATGTATCAGTCAAATCTAAGGCAAATTATGAGGCAAAGTCGACAGCAAAGTTAAAGGCAAACTATTAAGCAACCTATGAGGAAATAAACCAGAAAGGAGAAATTCGTTTGTAAAGTAAAAAGTAGTTGATTCACCATGAGGGCAGGGTTAAACATTAATGCGAGGAAAATCCAGCTATCCTACAAATTTTCAGCCTGATCTTATAATAGTTTGTGAGTTATGAATACTTTTCTGGCACAATTTCAAGACTACTTCATATGAAGAATATGAACAAATAAGACCCAGATAGGATGTTCGGTCATCAAGGCTTGATATCCAGTCTCACGACTAATTTATGATTGTGTTTATTTATTGCAGCAATTACAATCTTTAAAAAAAATAAATGACCTCCTTTTTTCTTGCCAGAAACATAATTGTTAGGTAAATAATTTTTTAATGCGTTAAACATTTTATATTTTTTATTCATAAATGAATTGTAACTCACAATAAAATGGTTGCAAGGTAAATGCTATTTAAATTTAAAAAAATAAACGATGTTACTTTTAAAATGTATTTATTTAAAAGAATAAATCATAATCTGATATCCCCTCCCACCCTCCAAAAACCTGTTGTAGCAGCGACAGATCATGGTGCCACGCAAAATGATTGTGAAGAGTCTAGTAGGATTGAAAGCCCGAGAAAAGAGAACATCCTCCAGACCTCCATTAGACGGACACATAGAGCACTGGACTTTAAATAAGCCTTATTTTCACTCAAATTCTAGATAAAAGCCGTCGACTTTTATCAACGTGAGTTGCAGGCGTCGAAAGAAGCAGATACTACGGGAAAACTTTGGCGAGTTATTTTCGCCAAAACTCCAGAGAACACAACCTATCATTACCATTGAGCAATCTCTGATCGTACGAGAACTCCTAACGAGTAAGTAATATAGATCGATGATGACTCTGTTCAGTCTTGAAAGACAACGAATGCCTTCAGCACATGTATCTGCGCGTGTAATTGTGAGGCAAATTTGCGCAATCTCCAACCACATCTCTCCTTAATCAGCATTGCTTGAGTACAGTGGCAGGGAGAAGTACTAAACGATTGGAAACAATGCCAAGATAAGCCGGGAGCACATACGGCGCCTGGAATTCCCAGTTAGTTACCCATTTTAGTACTGACCAGAATTAACGTTGCTTAACTTCGGTGATCTGCCGAGAACGAGAGTGCACAACGTGATTATGTCGTGTATGGTATAAAGTATAAGAAGAAGAAGAAGAAGAAGAAGAAGAAGAAGAAGAAGAAGAAGAAGAAGAAGAAGAAGAAGAAGAATATAATGATGATGACGCTGGAACAAGGAGAGGAAGAGGATAAAAATTAGAAGAGGAAAAAGAAAAAGGAAGAAAAAGAAGAAAGGGAAGGAGGAGGAGTAAAGACACATAAAGAGAAAAGGCAGTAAAAAGTCAAGAGAACACAGAAAGAGAATATAATAAAATCCTAAAAAAAAAAAAATGGAAATTTTGCTTGCGTTAAAAAGACCGTCGAAAATATCAAACCCCAGTTACGTACATATACATATCTGTAAAAAAAGGTAGTAAATAAATAAATAATATAAGAATATTTGAAAACACTAATTAATTTTTTATTCGTTTTCCTTTGGTCCTATACAAACACATCAATGCATTTAGATGTTAAAATTTACAACTATTGAAAAATGGCAAAATCTTTAAAAGAAAATATGTGTCTATAATTTAAATGGCGTCTACTATGAAGTCGACAACAATTTGTACTTGCACTAAATTACTCTCCATTTACTGACTGGTTGGCTGCAGGCTTGGTGGTTGGTTGATTAGTTGACAGTTATATGATTGATTGGTTTGTCTGTTAGTTGGTTGATTGGTTGTTTTATTAGTCGGTTTATTGATCGGTTGATTGATTAGTGTGTTTTATTAATTGGTTATATAGTTGGCTAGTTGATTTGTTGGTTGATTGGTTGGGTGGTTGGTCAATTTGTTGGGTGTTTGGTTGGTTTATTGGTCAATTGGTTGATTTGTTGGTTGATTGATTGGTTGGTTCATTAGTCGTTTTTTTATTGATTGGTTGGTTAATTAGTTTGGTTTGTTGATTGCTTGTTTAGTTGGTTGGTTGGTTGGTTGGTTGGTTGGTTGGTTGGCTGATTGTTACTCTAACCACTGTACCATATAACTCTATATATAATGATATATACAAATATAGTAATAATATTTAGCAATAAATAATGATACTTACAGCTAAAATTATAACAGGCTTAGGGCTCCTAGAATCCGTACTAAAATTGTCCGTAAAACCCCGTGGCGAATAACTGAAAAAAAATCAGTTGTAAAAGTGACATTCTTCACATGGTGCTAGTTGGCCGTTGACCCGGAAAAAGGGACCATTCGCCCTTTTTCGGGGTCCACGGCCAACTAGCACCATGTGTGTTTGTGTCTATGTATGTGTGTGTTAGGGTGGAGAGAGCTCCCGTAAGCCGTGGTGAAGGCAATCTTTCTAGGAGAAGCAAATCTCTGATTTAAAAAACCATAAAGCGGGAGACCAGTACCCGCATTAAGCTGGTCTTCAGTTTAACTCGTTGCTGGCTATCTTGCTCTTGCTTGTTGCTGGATCTCAACATTTTGAACCAAGAGAGACTTAGCTGTCGTAGAAAGCTAAGACTCTGTAACATCATCTTTATATAGATACTCCCTCAGGCATTTGTTTATAAAAATGGTCCTGTGGCGATGGAAAAGTTGTGACGCATGGAGGTTTGAAATGCTGAAAGCATGTAATAATTGATCTTAATGACCGTCTTCAGTATCATGCCCGCTCGAGCGTGTGAATTCACCGGTAGGACTAAAAAAAAGGGTTATTTTTGGGCTCATGGACTTCAAGTGTCTGAGGGAGTGGCACTCGTCTGACAAGACGTTGCAATCATCATATATATATATGTATATATATATATATTTATAAGTATGATAACAATCAGCAGCAGCAACAGTATCAACGTCAGCCTCTTAAGTGACCTCATCCTCATTAAAGTCATCAAGATAATCATACTTGGTATTTTAATCATTTCCTTTACTCTAAGTTCTTTCTCCCCCCCCCCCTTTTTTCATGATATTTCAATTCAAATTATTGAAATAATTTGATTATATATAATTTCTTTTCTTTTTTTTTTTGTTTGTTTTTGAGGTTAACCTTGTGATTCTACAACCCTCTAAAATAAACCGCAGCCATAACCGCCCCACCTCCCCATTCAAGGAAGGACGAATTCAAGACCCCCTCCGAGAAAGCATAACTTTGGGCGAATTTCCGTTTTCATTTTTTTTTTTTTTGTGTGTTAATTTTTGTTTTATTTTTTTTATTTCTGTTATTGTTGCATTTTTTTTCTTTTGCTTTCCTTTTGGTTCACTGCGAGTTCAGTATCGATTAAGGCGGGAAAAACAAATTTGTCAGGGCGCCATTTAAATCTTTCTTCCTGAATGGAGAATGTATGAATCGACAAAATAGGGAAATATTGGAATTTCACAATTACAGCCCCTAAAGTCCTCCGCGCCCTCATCCCAGCACTGCATCCAACCATTTGCCATTTATTTCCCCATCCCCCAACACATATGCACACGGTTTCCTTCTTCTTTCCCCAGTTTCAACAGAGATCCTCTAGCTGTCATTGTCTTTGCGTTCTTCTTCTGGGATTTATTACAGTCTCATATCAATCTGAAAAAGTCTACCTGAATATGAATTGAGCCAACTAATACTTTAAAACTTGAGATCAAGCCATTTTCTACCTGTTTATCCATTTCGTTTTAATCCCCTCTCTCTCTCTCTCTCTCTCTATCTCTCTCTCTCTCTCTCTCTCTCTCTCTCTCTCTCTCACAAAGCTAAGACTATGTAACATCATCTGTGTATAGATACTCCCTCGGGCATTTGTCTATTAAAATGGTCCTGTGATGATGGAAATCATTTTCGGGCTTATGGACTTTAAGTGTCTGAGGGAGTGGCACTCGTATGACAAGACGTTGCAATCATCATATATATACATGTATGTATATATATATATATATATATATATATATATATATATATATATATATAGGATGGAATACTGTTGCCATATCTGGGCAGGAGCTACTAAAAACAGCCTATCCTGCCTTGAAAGAGTACAAAATAGACTTCGTGGCTTAGTGGGGGATGCCCTTTTCTCTACCCTTCAACCTCTCTCCCACAGAAGAGACGTTGCGAGCCTATCCTTGTTCTATCGTTATATCCATGGCAGGTGCTCGTCTGAACTCCAATCTCTGGTCCCCCCCTCGCCAATCTTTCACGAAAAACACCCGTCTAGCCGACTCCACTGTGAAAAATTTCCCCCACTCTTTATCTGTGCCTAAATCAAAACGTAGATTCCATGAACAAAGCTTCTTTCTTAGAACTGCGCGCCTGTGGAACTCTGTTTCGTATGCCTGCTTCCCACCTGACTACAATTTGGATGTCTTCAAGTCCAACGTTAACAAATTCCTAATGAACCGCCCCCTTAAGTAAACACTTCATCAAATCTCCACACTAACGTAATGTACTTGCAATAACCCTAATCCCTGAGTGGCTTCCGGGCCTTGATAAGTGGTGACCACTGTATATATATATATATATATATATATATATATATATATATATATATATATATATATATATATATCTGTGTGTGTGCATCTGTGTGTTTGTATGTGCGTGTTTGTATATGTGCGTGCGTGTATAGGTCAATCTACACACTTAATCACCCGGTCACTTATGATTTTCGGCATATATATTCTAGGCAAAGTGGTGAGTGACAAAGGCTTATCACCTTTTGGATCAACTTTACTATTGAGAGGGTGCGCCAACCCAGATTTTTCTAGCATTCCATAACAGATTAATATTTTTTTTAAAAACCCTGCTGTATATCAACTTTTAAGTAATATTAATAATTACATTAAAAACTAATGAATCACGTTTGAGAATAAATAGTATGCATCTGCTTGATAAAATCTGAGGGCATTTAACATCATTATGAATTCTAGGATATGTATTTTAAACAAGAATAACTTGAGTAGATTTTAGTTTAGGGGAAATTTTGCCATTTAGTGTGGGCACCGAAAACACTTTTCTATCGAATGATATATTTGGTTTTATTTCACTATCTACATATCTATCTATCTATCTATCTATCTATCTATCTATTTAGTATGTGCATACATTTATATATATATATATATATATATATATATATATATATATATATATATATATATATATATATAATGACGCCAAAAAACAAAATCCTCACTTTTCTTTTTTTTTTTAAACCGTGAATTTAAGATGAATTGAATGTAACTTTAAACAACTTCCGTCTTGGATTCGCGTTTTAATCTATATAATTATAAAACTCAAATGACCTTGTAACGAGTGATGTAACCCACTTTCCCGTTTACGACATACGGTTGCGCATGCGCGCATAAACATTAACCCATAACAACGTAAATAAATAAACACAAATCGCTTCTTTTGCAGATTTTGACCTGCGCACTGAAATATTAACATTATTATTTTTAAATTATTATTTAACATGGGAAGAGTGCGGGTGTTTTGCAACTATTCTTTGTTACAACTATACTGTCGCTATTTTCTTACAACTAAACAACTTTAACCCATTGACAAACATAAGAACAATTGTAGTAAAGCCAAGACTACTACTACTAGTAATAATAATAATAATAATACTCTCTATCTGTCCCTTTTCCTTCCTTCCTTCTTTTTTATTTTTTGTTTACATTTCTAGATACAAAATAGTTGTGTGAGAATGGTGAATTTGTTGACACATTTACTAATCTGTTTCAATATTAGTTTTATTTTATTTATTTAGGTTTTTATTTTTTGCTTCAGGTTTTATATATTATTGTTTTTTTTTTTTTAGATTTTAAGTTTCTATAACTTGGTTGAAGGATTCCAATATGGGTTTTTCATTCTTATATTTCTCATCGGTAGGTTCATGTGCGTTTTTGCTGCTAAATGACTTTCGTTGGCGTTCGATTCGTAGGAAAATCATGTTTAATTTTCGATTTTTGAGCGATTATTCGAAAAATAGGTAACTTTACACAAATGGGGAGGATTTTTTTCATGTTTTTTCCGTCCGTGATTTTTCATTTTAATATACTTTCATAGGAATGTTTCTGTTATGTAAAAAAAAACTATTTTCTTTACATCACAAGTGTCACGCTCATACATGAATTCCATAGCTAATATAACATATTGACCCAACGGGTCACGGGTAGTCTAGTATTCTATAATTTTACCTTTTTCATATTTTATATCAAATTGAAGTATTCACGTCAATTTAAAAATAACTTCAAATCGAAAAGGCAAAAAGAAACTGCGTAGAATGGAAAATTGTTATTTCAGTATAACTTTAGAACATTAATGCAACACAAATACAACAGGAACACAATGAACTAGTGAATATTTAGTAGCATAGCCCTTCTGCAATTCGATAGCTTGCAAATCTTTTGGATATTCCCTGAATTAGGTTGCGTCAATACTCTGGTGAGAGGGCATCCCACTTCTCTTTAATTTTTGTCCAAAGTTCTTCAGATTCGAAATTTTATCATTGCGTAGCTGTTGTTTGATGCAATGCCATACGTTTTCGATAGGATTGTGATCTGGAAATTTTGCAGGCCAATTCAAACACGGAATATTATGCTCTTCAAGGAACTTCTTGACATTGCCAGCTTTGTGAATGGGAACATTATCCTGCATGAGGATGGAATTATCATCAAAATTCCGACCAAAGCGAGGTAGAAAATGCTCAGTCAACATATTAATGTACTTGGTCGAATTCGACTAGGCAAGCAAATTATAGGCCCTGGACCATTGGCACTAAAACTACCCCACACCAAAACTGAACCTCACTTCTTTCCAGCGTTGAAACTGTTCAACTAGGATTAAATTCTTCGTCCTTCCTTCCTACCATCACTGACTATCCTATTGAACTTGCTTTCGTCGCTAAAAGTCAATCAACCAATATGAAGAGTCATGATCTTCATTGCATCTAATGACGTCCAGACGGCACTTTCAGTTCTTTACAGAAATCATTGGCTTGCATCCTGCAACACAGACTCGAAAATTAAATTCCTTCAGTCTGTTCTTAACTGCATAAAAAGGGCACTTTTTTACAAGATTACTCTGTTGTTTGATTTGGGGAGCCGTTTCGAATCTGTTTCTGAGGCTGTGGATCTTGATAATATTGTCTTTCTTATAAGAAGTAACTCTAGGACGACTAGAGTTAGGAGTATGATGAGCACAACCGGTGTTTTGCTGTTTTGGCACAGTTATTCGTATCGTTTCCTCATTACATTTCAATCAATTGAATTACAATTCAATTTCTTTCAGAAAGGTTGAGATTAATAAACTTCTAACGATCACCAAGAGAAATTCGAAGCATAGGGATTAAATGTTACATTGATAAATCTGGAACCAATGACAATTACAATTAGAGATGCTTTGTTGCCTTAAAGGTGAATATTTTAAGCTGTTTTTAAGTTCATTTGTTTCTGCGGAGTTTCTTTTCGTCTTCTCGATTTGGAGTTTTTTTTAATTGACATGAACATTAGACTATTTAAATTAAAAGTCAAATATGAACAGGTAAATATATAGAGAAATAAAAGGTGAATAAAATAGAGTATATAAGCTCAATTGAATGTGAGTGTTTAAACAATCGTTTAAACAGTCACATTCAATTTAGGTTAAATTTGCGGTTTTTGGAATGAAAAAAAAAACAAGTGCAAACTTTCTTTTTGGCGCCACTATATATATATATA
>NC_136497.1:71904924-71952424 GCF_053919585.1 Euprymna scolopes
AGATGCTTGAAAAAGTGATAATAGGTGGGCGAGGGGTCTGGTGAATATGGCGGATGAGACAGAGACTCGTAGCCCAATTCGTTCATCTTCTGCAGGGTCAGTTGAGGAATATGTGGGTGAGCGTTGTCATGGAGGAAAATTGGTCCCCTCATATTGACCAATCTCGGCCACATACGTTGGAGCTTTTGGAGAACTTCGTCAATTTGTCGGCAGTACTTCGCCGTAAACGTTTCGCCCGGATTTAAGAAACTGAGTGATGAGACCGGCTGCAGACCTCCAAACAGTCACCAGAACTTTTTTTTTTTTGGTGCAATTTCGGCTTCGGGAATATGGGGGAGTTTCTCCGGCATCCATTCACTGTGCCGAACGTCGCCGGTTGTCGCAGAGGATCCACTTCTCATCACAAGTCACAATCCGTTCGAGATATGGGTAGTTTTTGTTGTGCATAAGTGTTTTTCATGGAATTAGTGTTTGTGAATAGACGGATGAGTCAGTTGTGAGATTAAAAAATCAATCAAAATTGCTTAAAATTATAAAATTGTTGAACATTTTCTCCGTTCATCTTAGTTTATTTTTAATTTTTAATCGGCTCATATGAGTGTCATGTTGGTACAGTGGTAACGTCACCAGCTTTAAATGCTTTAGTTTCGGTTCTGATTCTAGCTGATGGCACCTAAATATATCTTATTACTTTTGAAATCACGATTCTATAATAATATATACGAAATCTGCATTAATTAACAGATCATATTTAAGCGTATTTTACGCCCGGGTATAGCCCCCCCCCCGTTAGTCATTTGTTAATTATTTCAAGCTGACACGAATTTATCATTTTAATTTGTTTGTTAACACTTCATTATTCTAAATCTTTGCTTTAATTTTATGTTTTCGGGTTCAACGGAATGATTCGTTATCATTGCAATATAAGTATTTTTTCTGGTTTAGAAATCTAGAAAGACACGTTCCAAATGTAATGCCTGCTATTTTCCACTCCGCTCAAATGAACCACAGGGGATGGCAAATTGCATTGTTATGATGTGTGAACTTATGCCTCTGGGAATTGAGAGTTTCATCTCTTAGTTGTAGATATTGGCGGTGTGAGACTCTAATAAACAAGCCTTTTTCATAGGCGTGTCTGAAGCAGAGATGCGTGATTGAATTTTTCCATACAGAAAAAACTGAACAGATCAACATTCATTTACGCCTAGTGAACGTTTACGAAGTTCATGTCAACACAGTTAAAATATGGGTTCGTCGATTTTAGAGTGAGGACACAGATGTGAATGAAAAAGTGAGCTCCGTACTTTTTCGACCAAGGCACCAAAAAAGACTAGCAAATTTGCATTAAGAATGGTGGTGACTATGTAGCAAAATAAATTCTGAAGCGCAAAATGTCGCTGGCTTTAGTGGAACCATTCCTGTCATCGTAGCTCTTAAAGCTTTTACTTTTTAAAGTAAAAATAGGAAACTTACTATTAGAACAACGCCTGTAATTTAATCGAACAATTGTTTTTAAGCAAGAGAAACACATTAAAAATACAATACAATAATATTTCTCAGTTTTAAAATGCTTTTTACCTTTAAATATTTATTTTATATTTAATTTGTTTTATTGAGTGTGTTGGACAAGAAATTAAATTTTTTAATTTAATAATTCATTTATTTTGAATATGCAAAATAGCACTTTATTTTATTTAAACTCATCTAAAAATAATTAATACTTAAATGAGATTGCAGCTAGGATGAATTCAAAGCTTATTTTAACTAGATACTTACAAGTTTATTTTTAATTATGAAATATATGGAAAGTAATTTTCTAAATGCTTAAAAATAAGCTATAAATTAAAAACAGCATTATTTGATCTTCTTTCACTAACATCCAAAGTAAACCTCACATATATATCGATACGGCTTGTAACTTTTGTGAATCAATATTTTTTTTTTTTTTACTAAAAATGATTGCTATAAATATTGACTTAAAGTTACTCCTTGAGAATCAGAACATAAATCGATCATTCAATTGCAGTATCTGATTAAATATTTATTTTATCATGAGAAATGTCAATAATAAATCTGGAAATAATCTATTTTAAATCTTAAGTTTTCGTAAACAAATATATTAGAAAAAGCGCATGATTCTAATTAATATCATCATCTTGGATGACATTTTCACAAAGTTTCGACAGATGTAACCTCCGACCATCTTCAGTTGAGTCTTGACGAACTTCAAAATCTATAGATATCAGACTCGGGTGAGAATTGCTATGGAATTTCGAGCGGACACTTTTCCATAATTCATGGGAGTACCTCGTTCTCGTTCCGTTAGCTATAACCGAGTGAACATCTTTCGTAATTGTATAATTAGTATCGCCCGTACTGGAGATTTAAAATTTAAGTCCCCCCTCCAGAAAACTATCACTCTAAACTGATTATTACTAAGAACTTCTATTTGGTACGCCACGAGTCAGTCTACTCGGTCATAGTTGACGTAAGGAGAAAACTATTCAGGAGGATAAAATAAAAAGTGTCCGCTCTAAATCTCCTGCGAATTCCCGAATTTGATCTAAAGATTCTCGCGCTTGACAAAACAGTACCTCAAAAATGTCGAAGGTTCTTCGACCGAAACGTTGTAAAGACATAAAAATTAGTTCGAATTCTTCAAATAATACAAATTAAAATCCTCATCTTAAAAAATCCGAAAAATACTTTAGAATTGTTTTATCAAACTATTATCATGAATATTATCGTGGCTACTATTGCTTTCCATCAGATCAGCGAAGTTAACTGATTTTATGTCTGGTTATTATTGTTAATAGTCAAGGAGTGCCATGGTTTTTACATAAAACATTCACAGCAAGAACTCGTTTTCCACCCTCACTGCAAAGAACATCCCTTTCTTTAGATCTTTTTGTACTTACAACCAAATACAGTCCCCCCAGAACATAGTTTCTTTACAAGATTTCTCGTGTGTGAAACGCATTGTCATGGGACTCCTTCCCTGCGGTTTACAACATGGTTGTTTCTTTGTCCATTCAATGCTTCGTTTTCAGTTTTCTTGTACAACTAAACACGCCATTCACCCTTATCATTGAGTGGCCTCTGGTCTAGGTAATTGTAAATTATTAGTATTAAAATATACCTGCCGTAAGTAAAAGACTTTAACTATGAGGTTCGTTCAATAAGTTTCAAAACATTTCTGTATAGGCATTTAAAATTGTCATAGAGTCTTGAAAATTCAGTATGTTATTGCTATACATCTTATGAGATGACTGACCCTTTTTTAGAATTTCAGGTTCAAATGAATATCTACAACAGGAATTGGAATGCACTCTACTTAAACCTGATTGTCACCGCTGGTTAATTTTAAAAATGCAATCTAGGCGTGAAAGCACTTTAGAAGAATGATATGCAATAAGATTTTATTTTAAACTTGGAAAATTGCCACATAAATTTAGGGAATGCTTCAGACTGCTTTTTGCATGAATCAAGCATCAGTTTTTGAATGGTATAAGAGATTTAAGGAAGGCAATGAGACTATGAGGGATGATGAGAGGTGTTTGGAAGGATAAGGAATTCAGAACACCAGTGTTGGTTAGCCCAATAGAAAATGGTATGGATAAGGACCATCGTGTGTCTACAGAGACGATATGTGCGCAGTCTGATGTCAGTGTGGGAACTGTACAATTATTCGCAAGGAACTGAAGATGCAGAAAATTTGCGCGAAGTTTGCCCCAAGTGTACTCCATCCTTGTCACAGATTATTTTACCAAAATGGTCATCAAGACACTTCCTCGCCCTCCCTATTAATTATCTTTCTTCTTCTGATTTTTGGTTTTTCGCTAAGTTCAATGAAAACCTTAGAGGCTGTTGTTTTAAGACAATTGGGGACCTGAAAGAAGCTGTGACGAGTTATTGACATGCTCACACAAGATGACTTCCAGAAGTTGTTGGAACGGTATCATAAATGCATTGCAGCCGGAAGAATTTACTTCGAAATGAATTAGAATTTTATGTGTGTGCTATCAATAAAAGTGCCCATATGAAAAAAGTCTTGAAACTTCGTAAGTATATAATTAAGTATAAGATTTGTTGGGAAATATAAATGATGACACAACCATATTGTCACATGCATCGCTCAGGTTAACCCGCATTAAGCTTTACATTTATGGCTTTTAAGGCACAGAACGTAACATTGGCTAAGACAAAACTACAACCGTTGGTGAGGCAGTAATTTCAGATTTTGGGACGTTTTCGTTTCCTTCCTCCTAGGTCCATTGCGGCCGAAGTGGCAGTACTTGTCAGAGTATCCTTTATGAAGTGAATAGAATCTATAAATTTAGAGACCGTTATGTAGGAAATATACAACATTTAAAAAAGTATATAAAGCTAGTTATTGCCTCCGTTCAGTCTCGAAAGGCAATAAATACTCTGTGTAATTGTTAGGGAAAATGTTGCGCAATCTCCAATCACACCCAATGACAAGTAGAACAAGGATAACTAGAAACAATGTCGAGATAAGCGGAGAGCACATACAGCACCTAGTTGTCAATAATGGTTACCACTTTTAGTACTGACCAGGCTCAACGTTGCTTAACTTTGATGATCTAAGAGAAAACGGTGTGCCAACGTGATTATGCTGCACTAAAGCAAGTATCTGAACACTTAATGAAGATGTGAATGTATAATTTGTCTAGAAATCTAGAAAATATGTATATTTACGACTTGAATTAAAAAAAATGAAGTTATTAAGTAATTAAAGCATGAATGCTATAAAAATCTCTGAATTTCTACATAAAATTAGACGAAAAATACTTGGTTGTCATGCCATAAATATGCAAATAAAAATCTAGATATAACTCTGTCTCTCACTACCTCTCTTCCTATCTGTCTCTTTCTCTCTCCCTCCCTATCCCCTCTGGCTCTCCCTCTGATATTGATAAACTAAACATTGTATTTACACTTAAATCTATTCCACTTTTCTATTTATATAAATAAAACCGTAGATATTTGTGCGTGCAAATATTTAACAGGTAAACTTTTAAACTACTGGTCACATAACACTGAAATTAACAGGAAATACAAATTATACACCAAGGATAGTTTATAACGACTGCAATCTTTGTTTGGGTTGAAGTATAAAGCATACAGACATATATCGGCATGTTGAAATGTGAAATGTTCTTTTCAACTGGCCGACATGTTTATACTTTTTTTCTGCGCATGATCAGATAAAATTCATTATTTCCAGTGTGTTGATATTTAGATTCTACTGTGTTTGTCTCGATACCAATATTGACAGAAAACGCAGCTGTAAGGCGTAATGTTTTGGTTTCGATTTCAACTGATGGCACTGTCGTTTTTTTTTTTAACTTTCGCCATCATATTTTTGTATTAATAAATGCGAATATCTGCATGGTTTTAATTATATTTAAACGCATTTTACGGCAAGCGGAATCAAAAGCGCTATCGTATTAATATATAGATTCTTGCATCATCTTTTGAAAAAAGAAGGACTAATAGATAAAATATTAAACTAGAAAAGAGAATTCGTGTTACTGGCTAGATCTCTATAAAATAAAACGCACCTAATGCTGTGATAGTAATCAAAGAAGCAAGCGCCCACGTGTTTGTGCCTTGTGTGGCTGTACGTAAAAACGACAAAAGTAACGAACTTACCTTCAGGTGGAATCAGAAAGAGATACGCCATGAAAGATTGAGTGAGCATTTATATCAAAGCCGAGTGAAATTTTTACAGGACGTGTGATGGGGGGGGGAGGCAAAATGGATAAAAACGGCGTGAGAAGTGCAAGAGGGGGAGAAAGAAGAAAATGAAGTCAACAGGCATTTTGTTTAACCACTACCAGAAAGCAACTGTTGCAAGAACAATTTTTTTGAGGGGGGACGGAAAATCGGCAGCTGAAGTTATTTCAACAACTCATGGGGGATATGGAAAAGGAAGCCACTATGAACTAAGGTTTCGTTTAGTCAAAATGATAATATATACGAGGACAGAATATTAAAATATTCTGGCAACGCCGTGTACTTCAGCTGGCGTTCAATGAAATATGTACCCTAATAACGCCGGGTACTTCAGCTGGTATTCAATGAAATATGTACCCTGGCAACGCCGGGGACTTCAGCTAGTGTTCAATGAAATATGTACCCTGGCCACGCCGGATATTTCAGCTAGTGATCAATAAAATAAATACCCTGACAATGCCAGGTAATTCAACTAATGCTCTATAAAATCTGTAAACAAATGAAAATAACGTTTCCTGAATCACAAATTTCCATCCATTTAGTTTCTCTTTTGTTTCCATCTTTACAGGTTACTTCGTGATAACCGAGAGAATTCGAAGCGCAATAAAAGAAAATATAAACAACAGATAAACTGAAATAATACCAATCTACTATTACATAAAAAGAACTTTAGCTGTGTGCACGCGCTTATATGTGTCTGCGTATGTGTGAGTTCGTTCCCTATGGACTCAAAAACGGCTCTGTCAGTTTTTCTAAAATTTCCCACAAAGGTACGTTATGTGCCTGGCAATATTCTTGAATATGTTTTTCATCGGAATGTCTTCGATAAGTATTGATAATCGAAATAAACTGATGAATAAAGAAACATGCCATTTTGACTAATTTTAACACCTTACACAGCCTAACATCACAAGTGCATTTGAGAAGTTTTATTGCCGCACAAACCGAAAGATCTGATATATAAAATCAACAGTATGTTCTTTGATATGATTGAAGCGCGTTCTGAATAAATGTTTAAAGCACAATTTTACAATGATACTTGGCTTTTTAATCTTAAACTTAAGTTCTAGCCATTATCACTGGACAAGCAGTAAGGTAAGACATATAAAAATAACAGTAAGTTCTTTGATATGACAGGGGCACGTTCGAAGTGAATGTTTCTGTTTAGAACACAGCTGAAGCAGGATACTTGACTTTTGGATTTTAAGCTTTAATTCAAGCCATAAAATATTTGTATGAAATCAACATTAGGTTCTCTACAAAACATTGTAAACTACAATGTCGTATGTCGCTTAAGTCACTGCAGGGAGGCATGTGAAGCTTCCTCCGGTTGCAAGGCGATGGGTTCCCAACTAACGCAAGCAATGAATGGATTTGGTCGAAAAATGGTCGATTTCACCGATTTTGATGACAATAAAAATATGGAAGTTGGAAATATTCGTTTATCATCATTCAATCCCATAGATGCCAGGTCTTCCTGCTAGTATACCTATAAAGTTGAGTCTTTCTCTCTCGTACATAGATATTAGAAGCCTACCTTTTCTATCTAAAAATTATTAAAACGAACTTCTTAATATATTCTGTCATGAATATGCGAGCGACTACATGAAGTTTAACTAATTTGCATATTACTTTGAAAATAAAAACAAGCGTTAATTGGTTAATTATTAAATTTTACGGTTTCTTATTAAATGATTTTGTGTAAGTATTATACTGAATTTTATATATCTTCATTCTACATAATTGCGTACAAGTTAAGTTAAAAAATTTCTATCACACATATCTAAATACATATACGAGGTGCCTTTATCAAGTTTACATATTGTTTTTGTACTGGCAGTTAAAATTATCATAGACTCTTGAAAATTCACTATGTTATTGCTATACAGCTTATGAGATGGCTGACCAAGTTTTATGATTTCAGGTTCAAATGAGCCGGAATTAGAATATACCCTCCAATGAGCCGGAATTAGAATACACTCTATTAAAGTCAGATTGTAAGAGCTTGTAAATTCCAAAACTGGTATCTGGACGTGAGGGCACTTTAGAAGAACGATATGCAATGAAATTCTGTTTAAACTTAGAAAAATAAAATGCAACAGAAACGTATGGAATGCTTCAGACTGCTTTTGGACCATCTTGCATGAACCGAGCATCGATTTTTGAGTGGCATAAAAGTTTCAAGGAATGCAAGGAGTCTGTGAATGGAGGTGAGAGATGAAGGAGGACTAAGGATGTCATAAAACCAGAACTGAATGGCCAAATAAAGATTTTCATGGATAACGACAGCAGTGTGTCTATGGAGACAATATGTGCGCAGTTTGATGTCAGTGTGGGAGCTGTACACACAATTATTCGTGAGGAATTTAAGATTTGCGTTAAGTTTGTCCAAAGGGTGCCCAGAGAAGATCAGACTATTTTACGAAAATGGGCATCAAGACAAGTTCGTCACTCTTCCAGACCTTGCTCTCTGTGTCTTTCACTTATTCCCTAAGCCCAAGAAAAACCTTAGAGGCTGTCGTTATGAGACAATTGAGGAGATGAAAGAGGCTGTGACGAGGGTCATTGAAACACTTACACAATAGAACTTCCATAAGGCCTTCCAGAAATTGTTGGAATGGTACAAGTGCATTGCAGCCGAAGGAGATAACTTCAAAGAGATCTAGTGTTTCAAGTGTGTACTATCAATAAAAGTGCTTATATGAAAAAGTCCGAAAAATTATTGAAGGCACCTTGTGTGTATATATATATATGTGTGTGTATATATATATATATATGTGTGTGTGCGTATCTGTATATATATGTGCATATATATGTGTATATATATGTATATATATGTATATATATATATATGTATATATCTACATTTATCTAGTGTTTCCTTTTCAGATTAAATATGTTTTTAACTCATTTCAAAGTGTTTTTTAACATATTTTATTAACTGTTTGCTCATATATATATATATATATATATATATATATGTATATATATATGTATATATATATATAAGTGACTCGTCGGTGTTTGTGCAAAAACGTCTCTACTAAACTCCTCTTTGAATATTTTCTCCAGGGTTGACATTTGATATATAGGGTATGGGAACGTATAGGTCACATTCGATTTGTTTTTTTTTAGCCGGTGAAAATTGCTGCTTTGAGAACAAAATTGAAAACAAAAATTGACCTTGACGAAGTAAGTCGAATAAAACATTACTTCCTGTGTTACTTTTGCACATGCGCAAAATTAGACATGCATAGCTTAAAGTTGCTTAATTTTTAACCTTTCCTATTTATCTGTCGCTAGTCAAGACAGTGTTTAATTTAATAGCATCAACAGCTGACTTTTATATTTGAGACTTGTTTTTCACAATCTTCTTACTCGCATTCATTGTTGAATAGTTATGATCCTATTACTGGAATTCCCGCTATATTTTAAATACCCACTTTCGCGTTCTTTTACGTCATATAACTTAGAAGGTAACCTATAATATACTAATTAGTGTATGGTTTCCGGAACTTATAGATACTTTCTTATCAATGCTCATAATTAGAGTCTAGTCCTTTCCAGTTGTATAGAAGCAATTCCGTAAAGTCTTAACATTTTCAGTTAACCACATCCAAATTCCACAAAAAAAGATTTTCTTTGTTTTTGTAAAATTATTAGTACTTACGTTCCCCTTTTCTGATTACTATGATTTTGAATTATTTTAATTTATTTAAATTAATAATATTAATTAATTAGAAATTGAGATGAATGTTATAGTTTTCTTGAAGCATTGTGCGTAATGTGAAAGGAGTTGTGTTCGAGGTATATATCGACGCGGTTCGTAGGAAACACAGAGTTAGTATATAAAAGAAAAATGACAATATGTAGGAATTTACAATTATATTACCTTTATTTGACAAAATAATGTGTCGTACCAGATCGTAGGTGTTGATGTCCCTAATTTTCGAAAATAAAAAAAATAACGTATACAACTGTTCCGAAAAGCTTTTTCATTTTTGCCTGTTTTATTCTTTTAATTTATTTCCGGAAGTCATTGTCGCAGACTGACTGTCAAATTATTTTCCAGGATACGAGTTTTGATCGATATTAAATATTGTTAGGAATTATTATAGCTTTTTGTTTTTAATGTATATTAATGATTAATTGTTGTGTTACATTTTAAACTGTGTGCTTATGAATGTTAATGTTTGCTGAATTAGTGTGGCGAAATATCCGTTTTGAGTAAAGAGAATACTCTAAGGATCGTCACTCTACGTGTGCTTGGGTCAGTTCTCCTACCAAAGTACACACGTCAATATGTATATGCGTACACGCATACGTTTATGTGCGTACACACACATGTACATTCATGCATACATGCGCATGCACACATGTACTCACGTACACATACATATGCAAAGATTATTTTATTTTTATAACTGAATTAGTTTGTTTTATTACATTTTTATTTTTTTGTTTCATCATTTTCTATATATTAAGTTCTTTATTTATTCTATTCTGCGTGACGTCTTATTCGGCGTTGGCATGATTCTGTAAGCTGTCAAAATTTCTTATTACTCCTTTCCTTTGTACCCACGCCTTGGTTCTTTTTCAAAGCCCGTTTAAATGTGTTCATATTTTTTCCGCTTGTAGTTCAATCATAGGTGGCATATTTGCGTTGTATCGCAATCAATTGACAATGATTTGCTAAACTATTCTATTCCCTTGAACTGTTTTCTATTGTAGCTGTTTAAAGTTTCAGGAAGTCCAAAACGACTAAAAATCTGAATAAAAATCTAAATGAATAAATTGTATTTGTTGCAGTTGGATGCCTGAACTGAACAATTTTTGCTCACTTAATGAAACTGTCTACAATGATAAAATAATACCAACCATTTATGGGCCCTGTATAGTCAATATACAATGGAGTCTATGAGACATCTATCTTTAGCCATAGTTGAATCTTTATCGGTTGACCCCTTGCTGCTAGTTGGCATTCTCAACAGTCTTTCACTAAATTTTCTATGTCTTAGTCCATCATCAGCCAATACGTATAATGTCTCATTAAAGATGTAATGCGTTAAATAACTGCATGGCTCGTGTGAAATTCTCTGAAAATATTCTATTGAAGAGTATCCGTTATTCATATTCATTCTGAGTATAGTAATGCCTGTTCGCACATGTAATAAGTTTTTTTAATATTGTTTGTTAGTTTTTCTTCATTTTGCGAAGTCGTTTTGAATAGTTAGTCGTTAGACTTTTTTCAAACGTATGTTGTCACTAAAATGTCTCACGAAAGAGATATATTATCGTTTGAATTGGCTGAGCGGGCTTTGTTATGATTTCCAATCATAATCTGGTGAGTCGCCTTAATGGACGAGTGCTCGTAGTCAAAGTGGGTATTCTTAGCTTGAGGCTCGTGTACCTTTAGTAATATTGAAAGAAGGAAGAGCCCGGATGTATTCATATTCATTAAATCTCACACACATACACCCCATATATATATATATATATATATATATATATATATATATATATATATATATATATATAGCAAAAATGGTAATTAGTAAAAACCTGCAGAATGTGTTCAATACTATTGCAAAGAAAATATATATATTTTTTTTATTTTATTACCATTTTATCTGCTTAGTTACACATGTTTCAGTTACTGAATCGTATCAACGATCCAGCAACTTTGTCAGACTTCTGTTAAAGTCTGTCAAAGTTGCTGGATCGTGTATACGATTCGGTTACAAAAACATGTGTAACTAAGCAGATAAAACGGTAATATATATATATATATATATATATATATATATATATATATATATATATATAGTAATGGGACGATTACAATATTTTTCCCGATTCCGATAAAATTACCGATTTCTATTCCGATTCTTTATAAATCTCTAAATATTTAAGTATAGGGTTGTTATTTTCCCCGATTTCTGTTTTAAAAAAATACATGTTAAATGCGCAGATATTTTCTCTAACGTTAGATTACACTTGTGGAGGATGGCTTATAAATTTTAGCTTACTAGTATTTTAAAATCAATAAATATATACCATTTTGTCATTATTACCAGCGATGGAAGTTTTTGCTTTAAACAAAATCAAATATAAAAAGACAATTAAAAGAATCGTTTTGGCATCGGAAAATAGGCATCAATTTTTTCGATTCCGATACCGATTCCGATATCTCCAAATTTGTTGATTTTTCCGATTGTCGATTCCAATTCCGATAATCGTCCCAACACTAATGTGTGTGTGTGTGTGTGTGTGTGTGTGTGTGTGTGTGTGTGTGTGTGTGTGTGTGTGTGTGTGTGTGTGTGTGTGTGTGTGTGTGTGTGTGTGTGTGTGTGTGTGTGTGTGTGTGTGTGTGTGTGTGTGTGTGTGTGTGTGTGTGTGTGTGTGTGTGTGTGTGTGTGTGTGTGTGTGTGTGTGTGTGTGTGTGTGTGTGTGTGTGTGTGTGTGTGTGTGTGTGTGTGTGTGTGTGTGTGTGTGTGTGTGTGTGTGTGTGTGTGTGTGTGTGTGTGTGTGTGTGTGTGTGTGTGTGTGTGTGTGTGTGTGTGTGTGTGTGTGTGTGTGTGTGTGTGTGTGTGTGTGTGTGTGTGTGTGTGTGTGTGTGTGTGTGTGTGTGTGTGTGTGTGTGTGTGTGTGTGTGTGTGTGTGTGTGTGTGTGTGTGTGTGTGTGTGTGTGTGTGTGTGTGTGTGTGTGTGTGTGTGTGTGTGTGTGTGTGTGTGTGTGTGTGTGTGTGTGTGTGTGTGTGTGTGTGTGTGTGTGTGTGTGTGTGTGTGTGTGTGTGTGTGTGTGTGTGTGTGTGTGTGTGTGTGTGTGTGTGTGTGTGTGTGTGTGTGTGTGTGTGTGTGTGTGTGTGTGTGTGTGTGTGTGTGTGTGTGTGTGTGTGTGTGTGTGTGTGTGTGTGTGTGTGTGTGTGTGTGTGTGTGTGTGTGTGTGTGTGTGTGTGTGTGTGTGTGTGTGTGTGTGTGTGTGTGTGTGTGTGTGTGTGTGTGTGTGTGTGTGTGTGTGTGTGTGTGTGTGTGTGTGTGTGTGTGTGTGTGTGTGTGTGTGTGTGTGTGTGTGTGTGTGTGTGTGTGTGTGTGTGTGTGTGTGTGTGTGTGTGTGTGTGTGTGTGTGTGTGTGTGTGTGTGTGTGTGTGTGTGTGTGTGTGTGTGTGTGTGTGTGTGTGTGTGTGTGTGTGTGTGTGTGTGTGTGTGTGTGTGTGTGTGTGTGTGTGTGTGTGTGTGTGTGTGTGTGTGTGTGTGTGTGTGTGTGTGTGTGTGTGTGTGTGTGTGTGTGTGTGTGTGTGTGTGTGTGTGTGTGTGTGTGTGTGTGTGTGTGTGTGTGTGTGTGTGTGTGTGTGTGTGTGTGTGTGTGTGTGTGTGTGTGTGTGTGTGTGTGTGTGTGTGTGTGTGTGTGTGTGTGTGTGTGTGTGTGTGTGTGTGTGTGTGTGTGTGTGTGTGTGTGTGTGTGTGTGTGTGTGTGTGTGTGTGTGTGTGTGTGTGTGTGTGTGTGTGTGTGTGTGTGTGTGTGTGTGTGTGTGTGTGTGTGTGTGTGTGTGTGTGTGTGTGTGTGTGTGTGTGTGTGTGTGTGTGTGTGTGTGTGTGTGTGTGTGTGTGTGTGTGTGTGTGTGTGTGTGTGTGAAGAGTAAAATAAGGTGTCGTTAACCCGCTTTTCTCTCCGGAGTAAATTTCAAACTACAACTAATTAGAAAACTTAAAGTAGATTTTCTTTCAAAAATGACTAAACCAGTAAAACAGTAACATTTTAACGTGCATATTGTGTAAATAATAGGCATGGGAAAGGAGCGTTGATTAACAAAGTGAAATCGATATCGACATTCTCTTCTTAAACGTGTTACTCAAACCGCAAAACAACAATCCTTTCATCTTGCTTAGCGACATTGTTCGACAACTTCGAAAGCACATCACGACCTATTTTATTCTGTAAATAATAACAAACACACGAACACAAAAATACACTCGAGTCAACAGTGATTCTATAAAGTTATATACCTTGCTAATTGTATTCTCTTCTCTCTCTCTCTCTCTCTCTCTCTCTTTCTTTCTCTCTCTCTCTCTCTCTCTCTCTGGTACACACATACACACGCACACACACATATGTATACCTATGTATATACAAGCATGCCGCCCAGCGTTGTTCCGTTGTAAAATACGCATAAATATGATGTGATTCGTACAGAAACTGAGACATGTGCATGCGAGTGTTGTTTTTCTAAACAGTTTAACTCTTGTAAGTAAAAAAATATACTAGAGCTAAGATCGAAACTAAAACCCAAAGACAGTGAGTCAAGTACAATAACCATTAGGCCAACTTGACACGTTCTTTAAAAAGTGTTTTTAACCTACATATTCTTAACCTAAAGAATCTGTCACGTGAACGATTTACGCATGCGCATTTGTGAAAGAATTGACAAACAGATAAAACTCCGATGACCTCCCCATGTAACAATTTTTCAATTTTGATCGCTTAGCAGCCCATTTGTCTATTACTAGAAGGCCGCCTGGCATAACCCGGTCATAAAATACGCTTAAATATGATATTTTGATTAATGCAGATTTCGTATTTATTATTATACTAGCGGGGGTACCTGGTGTTTCCCAGGTGTTTGGAAGTAGAAAAAAAAACGTTGGCCGGGTGTTTGGAGGCGTAAAAGAATAAAAAAGTTTTAGTAGGAAAGTAGGATTGAACCCCGAAGCCTTGACGAGAAGGTGGAAACGATAGGTAGAAAAGGCCAGGCACCTAACCATCTCGCCCACGAGGGGGAGCTAAGTTAAGGTTTATAAAGCGAAATATACAGATGCGAGGAAGTTAAGTGCCGTGATGTTTGACCTAGTTTTGCGCTGCAAGCCAGTTACTGTTTCCCCCGCCCCATCATTCGCTTTTTGAAGACGCGGCAATGGAAAAATAGCTGATAAAATAGCTGGTTAAGGTCGGGCAAATTATATACACACGCGACTCCTGTTCTTAATTCGTAGATATTACGATTTAGACGTGATATAAAAAGTTTTAAGAAGGAGCGAGCCGAGCGAGAAGGCTGACGAAAAAAGCCTTTTGCAGACATACGCAAGGGCAAGCTTTCACTTTTATTCCAATTTCTCCTAAAATTTTTTCAGATGTTTTCACAATATTACTAATGCTCCTACGATTTTACTTATATACCATATTTTGCTTGAGAAAAAACGTCGAAACACGTATTCTGCCTGTCCGGATTCTAACATTAACATCTCACCCGCTCTTTTACACCCGGTCTTAAATGAAATACTTCCGTTTATGAAATACTAAGAACTTTTATACTCTATTGTTATTTTCATGGCAAGCGTTTGACTGAGTTTCAACCTATGACCCTCTTCTTGTAAAATATGCCCCAAAATAAACTCGTCTAGCTACAACCATTCTCAATAGTCTCTCTCTCTCTCTCTCTCTCTCTCTCTCTCTCTCTCTCTCTCTCTCTCTCTCTCTCTAAGACTAAATGAATCTTCATGAGAAAAATGTTTTTTTTTCTTGGAGCTGCCTGTCTTGGAACCACATACGACTCGGCTACATCTCAACTGACTACAATATAATCATTTTCAAGTCTAATGTAAATAAATTCTTGTTGAGCTGCTCTTTTAAATAAATCACACATTGTCATCATTCCAAATCATAACGATGTCTTACTGTTTATCTTAACCTCATTTTATTCATATCATCTAGACACGACCCTTATGACAACCTTATTTAACAAGTGCTGGGAGAAGGCTATTTTATGAGACGTACCTTAGAAAATGTGCAAATAAGATTGCCAAAAGGAACAACCTCCTAAAGAAAGTAAGCGAAAAGCAGTGTGGAGCTTGCCAAAGATTCCTCAGGATAGAAACGGTCGCACACTGGTACAGTGCTGTAGAATACTGCGCCTCAACAGGGTCTCAGACCAACCACAGGTCAATTGGAAAATCTCCGAGAAACCATGCGTATTACTTCAGGGCGTCTAAAGTCAACACCAACACGATGGCTACTATTAGCAAGCTTAATCACATCACCTCACATAAGGCTGGAAGAGACACTTAAAAAATAGATTCGAAACCTCGAGGAACTTGCAAATCCAGCAAATTTTAAAAGATACCTCTGATACATTCAGATTCAAATCCCGAAACCCCAACTACAACTCAAAAATCAAACATTTCTACCCAGTTGAGACATGGAAGGAGGAATGAAGAAATCATACTCCCAAAGGAGGGGACATAATTAAAGAACCAACATAGCGCCTCTCCAATTTAGCTACAAATAGTAAGAAGCAATAGGTAACCGAAAAGCGGATCGGAACAAGACACTGCAAAATTGCAGTAAACCAACACAGCTGAAGACAAATAGATTCCCTAATCTGCCCAAAGTGCAAAGAAGTCTGACTGGATGGAGGCTATGCGACAGTCCATCTATCTGAAGATAATTTCTTGGGCTGGCTAAACAATAGTGGCACAGAAGGCTAACCCATACGATACTACTACTAATACTACTACTACTGTCATCGCGTCCTCGTTAGGCCTCAAAAGTAGGTTATTCCTTACTGAACTAGCATGCAAAACCAACTAATAACTAAGGATATATAGTTCTGTTTATTATTTTTTTTTTTTTTGTTTTTTGTTGTCGAGAAGGCAGGATTGTTAACATTTAAATAGTAAATGTTAATTATAAAAAGCAGTTTAATATAATTAAATAAATTATATATATATATATATATACATATATATATATACATATATATATATACATATATATATACATATATATATGTATATACATATATATATATATACATATATATACATATATACATATATATATATATATACATATATATATATACATATATATATATACATATATATATATACATATATATATATATATATACATATATATATATATACATATATATATATACATATATATATATATACATATATATATATATATACATATATATATATACATATATATATATACATATATATATATACATATATATATATACATATATATATATATATATATATATATATATACATATATATATATACATATATATATATACATATATATATATATATACATATATATATATACATATATATATATACATATATATATATATACATATATATATATATATACATATATATATATATATACATATATATATATATATATATGTGTATATATATATATACATATATATATATATATATATACATATACATATATATATACATATACATATATATATATATATACACATATATGTGTGTGTGTGTATCATTTATTCCTGAAATATTTTTAAGTTCCAAATCTGTCATCACAAATCTGTTGTTCCTTGCGTTAACATCCGCAAGGCAAAACTTATTAATCATAGTTCTAAGTATGGCTCGCCCGTCGTCAAAAACTGCGCCGTCCACTCTCCCGAACGTATGACAAGTTCAGGTGGGTTGGCGTGTTTTATGAGAGGGACATAAAATACGAAAACATCACCACAAATAGATATTAAAAAATATGGAAGCATAAAAGGCATAAAGATGGATCGGTTCTATTCTTTCAAGATGGCCGTCATCGGAAGACGTCCTTTGAGGAGACAGGATACAAATAGGAACACGCAGGAAAAGAAGGACAGAAAGAACGGGTGTATCAATTTCGTTGTTCACTTTTATTTCTTTGTTTATATTTCACCAGGGCCTGAGTTCAAGTTATGCTTTTTGATGAAGAAGGGTGGATAGTTATTTTTGAACGGACACTGTAAGTTGCGGACATTTGAAGACAGGGTAGGTAACTCTGGTGTTCGAGTTTAAGGGATGATTGATCCAATGTGCGAGTTGAACAGTTTTATGAACTTTACACGATATATGGTCCGTTGTTACGTTGTAATTGATTTAGCCAGGCAAAGTCGGGTTAAGGTAAAGGAAGGGACCCGGAAATGAAATAAAGGAAGTGCAGAAGGACGAAGAATTAATAAAAAAAATTTAAAAAAAAGGTAAAACAAAGGAATAAGCCAAGGAAAAAGAATGAAAGGAAATGAAAATAAGGAAAATTAATAAAAGAACAGAGAACTGATGAGATAAAAAAAGAAGAAAGACGAAGAGTTTAAAGAGGGATAGAAAGATGACAATGAGAGAGAAATACAGTGAGAGAGAGGGGGGGTAGGAGGAGAATGAAAGAAAAAGAAGAGCGGTCATTCATTTATACATTTCTTATAAATCAGATACTTCGCGTGAAAAGGAACGAGTGAAAAAGACTACGCAGGATATTTAGAATACAAGTATATACTTGTATTCTAAATATTGACTGCTCCTTTAGGATTAATAGACAGTGCTAATGTTCAGGAGGGCTAGGGAAAATATGCTCGTGGATTGAGCTGTCTAGTGTAGGAATAATGGTTGCCACTTATGATAAAGCATTTCTCTTTATAAAAGAATTGAAAAATGTGCTAGAGCAAAGGTAATTAGGGCTATGACAAGAAAACATTCTTTTCATTATTTTTACTCTCGAGTATATATCATTTAATATCTTATATGTTTTTAGATAGAGTGATGCTGTTCTCGGTTGATTAACTATGTCTAACTGTGTCGGATATATACTCGAGAGTAAAAACTATGATAGAAATATTCTTTTGTTCCTATTTACAATGCCTCCCCACGGGACAGAGTTAGACACCAGGGTCGTTTTTTAACGTGGAGAAAAGGAACAAAAATAAAAATTGTCTCAGTCGTGAAGGATTTCTCCTCCACTGACAGAGAACAAGAAATGGAAGTGCAGCATCTGAAGAACAGATGGTATTTATTTGCTCCCCCACCGAGCAAATTAGGCACAAGGCCGATTTTTAATGTGAGAAGTGAAGGGTAAATGGGGACCAACTCCCCGGGGAGTAAGGGAGCTGGATAGTGACAATTGCTATGAAGGGTTGCCCCTACATTGACCAAGGTCTTATATGTGGGGTTGCCCCCACATATGGTCTTTGCTTGCAGTATCTGCTGGAACAGATGGTATTTATTTGCTCCCCCACCGAGCAAATTAGGCACAAGGCCGATTTTTAATGTGAGGAGTGAATGGAGGGGGAAGGGGAAAAGGAGACCAGCTCCCGAAAGGTGGGAAATGGGAGCTGGTTAAAGGTCAGGCATGTGGGGTTGCCCCCACATCTGGTCTTTGCTAGTCATAGCTGGTCTTTGCTAGTCAGAGCTTGCAGTATCTGCTGGAACAGATGGTATTTATTTGCTCCCCCACCGAGCAAATTAGGCACAAGGCCGATTTTTAATGTGAGGAGTGAAGGGAGGGGGAAGGGGAAAAGGGGGACCAGCTCCCGAGAGGTGGGAAATGGGAGCTGGTTAAAGGTCAGACATGTGGGGTTGCCCCCACATCTGGTCTTTGCTAGTCATAGTTAGTCATAGCTTGCAGTATCTGCTGGAACAGATACTACACTTTGAGATATTAAATCTTTTATTCATGTTAAAAAATACAGTCAAAATTAACGAAGAACAAAAAACTTAGGCACATGGCCAACTCAAAAGGGGGGAATTTTGGGGGTCGTTGGTCATCCTTGTCACTCCAGAACTAAACAAAATCAAAAGTTTCTCCCAGATACTACACTTTGATCTTGTCCCGAAGGCCAAGTTCTTTTGTTATAGTCCTAGTAGTTAGGCATAATAGAATTCACTAATAAATCGGGACACCGGGGTTCAATCCTCAGCTGAATCATATTAAAATATCCAAATTAGTACTTGATCACTTTTCGCCTATCCATTCATCCATTTCGTATGAATCGAATAAATCTATTGTTGGCATAGTTCCTATTTACCTGCCTCCCCATGAGGACAGAGTTAGACATGAGGTCACTTTTTAATGTGGAGAAAATCCTTCTCCAAAAGAGAGAGCACTCCGGATAGGAAAACAATAATATTCTCAGGTTAGAAGGAGTACTCCTTCACTGACCGAGAACAGAAAAGGTGAAATGAGATGTTCTTTTTTTACTAAAGAGACACCATGTAATTACAAGAGGGACTATGTGATGGTTGGTCAAAGGAACGAATTGAATTCTAACTTGAGACAGCCAGGTTGTCAGTGTGCGTCGTTAACCACTTAACCAACGTCACCTCGTGGGGATTCAGAGAGAAAGAAAATTGAAATTAAAATCAATGAATATTTTAAAAAAAAGATAGGAGGAGGACAAATCAAGATAATTGATTATGAATGAAAAGAAAAAAGAAATAATTAAATATAATAAGGGAAGCAACAGAATAAATTATGCAAATAAAAACAAACTAAATTTACAGTAAAAGAAAGGAAGAAGCAAACAAAACAAGAAAATAAAAATTAAATAAAGACCAGACAAGGAGAAAAAGAGATTGAAAGAAAAAATAAATAAAAATAAGAAAGCGAAAGAGAACAAGAACGTAACAAACTAAAAGAAAGCGAAAAGTAGGAAGATAGAAATAAAAAGAAACAATCTGTTTTTTTAAGGAAAAAGTGAATAAAAATTTATATCTAGAAATTAAAAAAAAAAAAAAAAACCTAGAGAAATATCCCATGTTATCAAGAAAGAACGAGAAAATAATTCAAAGAGCAATAAAAACGAAATAAAATGAAAGAAATGCACGAACAAAAGAAAAAAAGAAACACGAAAGATAAAGAAATATGGGAAGGAACCGTAGTAGAAACAACGGTAAAAAGGCAAGATTAAAGCAAGGAAATGCAGTGCTTATGAAGAATATGGCATATTGCACGTAGATTACGTAAACCACCGGAAGATGCCGAAATGCTTTGCAAATGAAAATCTAGTAGCCGAAAATTAGAAAACACAATAAATAATATAGTGGAAAAGTTAATAATTTTATGAAAACTGATTAAAGTCGTCATAATTAATCTAGTTTAGTTGTAATTGAGGCTGCAGCCTTCGGAAGCAAATAGTAAATTTTGTCAAAAATCGAAATTAAATGCGAAACTAACATTTGGTGTCCATATGAATATAGATGCAAGTTCGAAAAATAAATAGCTTTAACCCTAACGCAAACACAATCTGAATCTAACCTATATTCACAATATTCAGAAAAGGAATAAGCAGAAAAGAAACAAACAATTAAAAAGTATAAAATAAATCAATAAAAAATAGTTCCTATTAGATATTACTATCAAAAAAAGATATTTATTCACATACGTGAAGGTGCTTTTTTTTTCAAAAGTGTCTTGAAATTTGCCATTAACATTTCATTGTATTTTTACGTAACAAGAAAAATAATATTTCTCATTGAAACATTTGATTAGCGTTTTCGCATCCCCTTCTCAAAAAGAAAAGAAAACACTAAACCTTTTACGACACCTGCTCGGAATATTGCGACGACAACACGAACCATATTCTGCATAAATACCGAAACTGTAAAGGAAAGAGGGAAAGAGTGGTAAGAGAAGAGGAAAGAAACGGACGAAAGAGGGAGGGAGGATAAAAAAAGATGTGGTCAAAGAAGAAAGTGTAATTCAAGAAGGAAAAGATACGAGATTGATAAAGCGAGGAGCAGGAGCTTTAAAAGCTTCCTGTAATTTCGAAAATCCAGGTTGTTCTCGACGGTCGTACATCTAAACAATATGATATAAATACGGGAGTGCCTCAGTGGTCCATCCTTGGACCTTTATTATTCCCGATCTTCATAAATAACCTCCCTGATAAAATTGTTTCGGAGATAGGTATATTTGCTGATGATACCACTCTCTATAACAGGCACAAGGGGAAAACAAATGAACACATATCTAAGGAAATGGCAGAAATACTAGAGCAAGACCAAATATCTATAGTGGAATGGGGACAAAAATGGATGGTCACATTCAATGCTGGCAAGACTAAACTTGTTTCCTTTAATAATTACAAGAAACCTTTTCGAACACCAATAGCAATGGCCAAGAGCACATTACCAGAAAGTATTTCCTTTAAACTCCCCGGCCTAACGTTTATAGGGAACATGAACTGGAATATATACGTAGGGAGCAATGGCAAGGTTCCTGCAAAGAAGGTGGGCTCTCTCTACCGTGCTAGAAAATTACTTACGCCTGAAAGTATCCTGTAACTCTATAAGGCCACCATTCGCCCATGTATGGAGTAATATTGTCACATTTGGGCTGGTGTATCTGCTATTTGTCGGACAGGGTTAAAAAGAGAGTCGCCAACCTGATAGGCCCTTAACTGTCGTCTAGGTTTCAGCCTTTGTCCCCTCGACGAAATGTTGCATCTCTCTGCCTGTTCTACAAGTATTTGAATGGTGAATGCTCTAACGAACTACAAGCATTTGTACCCCCGACGTGAATACCCCCGACAAACCCAAAAAGCAGCTAAACCCCACCCCTTCACATTAGAGAGATCCCTGGGTGTAAGAAGGCCTTCTAATCCGATAGTTTCTTCCCCAGAACTGCTAGACTTTGGAACTCCCTTCCGGGATTCTGCTTTCCAAACTGTACTGACATGCAGAAGTTCAAGTGTAATGTGAACAGACATCTTGCTATTCATCTCCCTTCATTATATCCCTGCGACTTATGTCCCCGATAGTAGCCCCATACTTCAAACCGGCACTGTGCCTTGTTTGGGTGAAAACTGGATAAAAAGAAGTGTAAAAGAGAAATAGAGTAAGGAACTATAGAAGTAAAGAAAGAAAAATGATAGGAAAGAATATGAACATTTAGATGACGGAAGATATATGCAAGAAGAGAGAAGAATAATGAATAAATGAAAAAGGCAGAGAGTAACAGGAAAATAGAAATGAACGAATAGAGAGGAAATGGGGGAATACTTAAAGAAGGTCTTAAAAAGGAAGGAAGCATAGAAAAGTAAGCGGAACGATAAAGGAACAGATGTAGGAAAGATAGAGAAGATAAGAAAATGAGGGAAAAATTAAGAAATAGAAAAGAATGAAAGGAAGTAAAGAAGGTAAAAAAGTAAAAAGGTCGGAAGAAAAAAAATGAAAGAAAGAGAAAAGGTTGAAGGAAGTAACTTAGAAAATAAATAGGAAAGATGGGAAGAAAAAGAGAAGTTAATATTGAAATCAAATATTTTAAAAGCTTACTGTAATTGAAGAAAAAGTTTGAAGAAAACGAATGGAAATGGAAATATGGAATATTGTGAAGAATTTGAAATAAAGTCCATAAATGTGCAACCAAAATATGAGAGGATTAAAAACGATAAAAAAAATAATCAAAAAAAGAAAATATATAGATATAAAAAAAAGAAATTTTTTTTTTTTTTTTTTTTTTTGAAAATCAAGAAAGTTAGTTGGAACGGATGAAGCTGTGCTGGGGTGAGGAAGAAATGTCCTTCTATTCCACATCCAGTCAATAAAACCGTCAGAAAACGTCCATAAAAACGTTATTGTCCGCAAAGTGCAGTTTTTTCTTGAGACAAGAATAAAAGAGACAAAATGGCCGGCAACTTACGTGCGCACGTACGTGGACGTCATCGGACAACATCGGCTTTGCTTATTTTATATTGATGTACATTATTTGTCGCTGCATCGCCGAGTGTCCGTTACATCCGGAATGGGGGAGGTAATAAGCATCCACGATCTGTTTCGCCATTTTCTTTTTTCCTTTTTGTTTTTCTCTATAGTGGCATGATTTCGCTAGTTTTACGACGTCTTCTTTGGTGATATATTTGTCTATCGGGTCCTCGAAAACTATAAAAACGCAGGTGCCTACGTTTAATTAAAGTGATTGAGTTTAGTAAAATATCGTTGAGTATTTATGCTTGCGTGTCATCGTGAGTTTTGTAAATATTTTATGTCCAGGGGTCATAAGGACTTTCATTGAAGCACATGACCGAAAGTTAGTCTTGGGAAAAAGAGGAACAAAGATGATGATCATGATAATAATGATGATCAAGATAATGAAGATAATGATCATCATGATGATTATGAAAATGATGATCATGATGATGATGATGTGGAAGATGAGGTCAACAAAAGCAACAGCAACAACAAGACATAACACTAGCGGAGGAGAGGGCGCCCGGCTTTGCCCGGATGTAAAATACGCTAATTAATTAACGATCAAATATGATATTTTAATTTGTCCATATTTCGTATGTATTATTATAGAGGCGTGATTTTAAAAAAATGTTTTTAAAAGTATTTAGATTACATAAGTTAGAATCGAAACCGAAACTATAGCATTCAAAGATGGTGACGTTACCACGGTACCAAGGTAACATAATATAAACCGGCTAAAAATAAAAATTAAAATTAAAAATAAACTTAGATTAACGTACAAAATGTATAACGAGTTTTTCAATTTTGACCCATTTTGACCCCTTAAAACAATTTTAACCGGCTTACGCATAAAAGAACGGCCCCTAAAAATCGTTGAGTTGCACATATAATGTCCCGGGCCATTCTAACTTTTGGGACAGTTAACCAAATTTTTTACTACTAACTTTAAGTATGGTCTCCTATGTCATAAACCCACTCATAAGCGTTTTATTTTTCGAATTCCGTCCAAACTTAGGGTTAGTACTATAAAAAAAAAAACGTATTTTGTATGACTATTCGCAATGACATCTTGATACTAAATGACATCTTGATACCAAATTTGGATCAGGAACATTAACTTGGCAAAGATTTTAAAACAAACAAAATTGACTACTCTGGTCCGAAAAAGTTTTCATTTTCCGTTTTCTTTCTTTATCTTTTTCATGCCGTTTACACGTAATCGTCTGAAAAATGAATAATCACATTTTTATTTTCTGGTGGTTTCAGAATTCTCAAAGTTTTTTCAGTATCGTTCCTAGCGCTCCTACTATTAGATTGGCGCAAAAACAATCCGTTTTCTCACATATGTTACTTTTATATAGGATTTCTGAATTAATTAATTCATATATATATATATATATATATATATATAGCCAGATTATATATCATGTTGCAGCTCGTTTTCCGCCCTATTGAATCGTTTTATTCGTTACCGTTCTCAATATCTTCATTCATTTTTTGTAGGCTTTTCGAAAGCATGGATAAAATTAAAATCCACTCGATTTTCTTGTTCTAGTTCAAACTAGACCGAAAAGCTGCAGAGATAGCTTATTATGATGCTTTTGACTCAGGAACCACTAATGAACATTTGGCACAACTATGGTTCAAGAAATTTCGCAATCGTGACGAGAGCCTCGAATATGAGTACGCTTGCGGCTGGCCTACTGTAGTTGAGAAGGAACATTTGAATACCTTAATTGAAGCCGATCATCGCAAAACCACAGCAAAAGTTGCTATTGAACATGAGGTCAACCACCCTACAGTTGTTCGCCATCTAAAACAAATAGGGAGTTAAAAAAAGTTGAATAAATGGGTGGCGCATGAATTGAACGATAATAAAAAAAAAATCGTCGATGTGAGGTGTCTTCTACCGCAACAAAAACGACCTATTTTTCGAGCGGAATGTGACGGTGGTTGGGTGCCGGAGAAGCTCCACAACACTTCTGGACGCCAGAATTGCACTAAAAAAATGTTATGGTGACTGTCTGTTGGTCTGCGGCCGGTCTAATCCAACACAGCTTCTTGAATCCGGACGAAATGATTACGACGGAGAAGTACTGCCGATCAATTGACAAAATGCACCAGAAGCTCCAATGTATGTACTCGAGATTGGTCAATATGAAGGGACTAATTCTCCTCCATGATAACGCTCGTCGGTATATTGCTGAACGAATTGTACTACGGTACTCTGCCTCATCCGCCATATTCGTCGGACCTCTCGCCCACGGATTATCACTTTTTTAAGTATCTCGACAATTTTCAGCGCAAAAAAATGCTTCTAAAGCCGAGACGATGCTGAATCGGCCTTCAATGACTTTATCGTTTCCTAAACTCCGGATGTCTATGCTAATGGGATGAATAAGCTTGTTTCTCGTTGGAAAAAGTGTTTCGATTCTACTGGTTTTTATTTCGATTAATAAAGTTTATTATGAAAGGAGTTATGATCTTTTCAAGTTGAACGTCAAAAGACATTATTTTTACACCAACCTAATATTAGTGGTGTTATCTTTACTTTCTTCATTTTCCAGATCCCTTTGAGCTCTTTGGCCAGTTCCGTGAATTTGCTTCGCTTTTCAGTCTCCTTGATCTTCACTCTGTGGGCGGCCGGAACGGCAACATCTACAATATGGCAGGACCTTTTCTTCTTGTTAACATTTATGGCACCCGGTTTTCTTGCTTGGATGGGTTATCTCTTTGTATATCCATCTGCCTAGAATATTGCGACATTCATTTTTCAGTACTGCTGCTGGTTCGTGTTTGTACCGTTTGTCTGTGTGTTCAAGATGCAATTGTTTGTATAATTGCCAATGTACTGCCTTCCTCACTTGATCGTGTCTATTTTTATATTCTTTTGGGCTGCATTTACTTATGTGGTTTATTGTTTTGTCTCTTTGTCCACAGAATTTACATTTGTTTTCTTGTGTATTGTCAATCCTCGCTTTGATGCGTTGATTCTAATTGCGTTATCTTGAGCACCTGTTATTGGTAATTCCTTTTTCCTGCTAAGTTTCCTTTTTGCAGCTATTTCCAAGTGTTTTCATTAGTCTCTTCTTTTGTAATCTTTATGAATCATCCGTGTACCTGTATCTCTTCACATTTTTCTTTCCTTGTCTTATTCCTCGTCCCTTTTCTATCTTCTTTGTTTCTTCCTTGTTTCTTGATGCAGTAATTATTCTTTCAAGTGTAGTTCATTATGCATTGTCATAAGTTTCCTAGTTTTTTTGGTGGAGATTCCTTAGTTTTTCTTTGGTCCAGCTTATAAATAGTCCAGAATATCTTATTAGCGACACTACCTACGTTTTTGTTCTTTTAGTTAAGTTTCGGATATAGAGCTTCGTTTCGAGGAGTTTTCATCATCATCTTCTTCGTCTTCTTCTTCTTCTTATCATTATTATTATTATTATTATTATTATTATTATTATTATCATTTGCATCTCGTTTTTTACAGCAAAGCAAATCAATTTAGTAACCCACCAAATTTTTCTAATTAAAATAAAACTTAAACTTTAGAAACGGGAGAAGGGACAGAATAGTTAACACAGCCTACGTCCTCCCCATGTTAAAAATATTTTTTTTTAATACTACCATTATTATTTAGAAATTCGTTCGTAACAATGGGAGTGGGCATTGTTAAATATTTTGTTCTTACATCGTTTTCTCATTTTGCCTACCAATCGTCGACTATTTTACACAATTTATGAAACTTTCAAGTAGCATGTTATACACTGAAGATGAACTGATACATTCTGGCTAAGTTTTAAAATCAGAATTAATCTTTTCTTGTCTTAAAATTTTCAATCAATTACAAGAAAAACATTTGAGAAAAAATATACGTGGAAATTACCCGGGGGGTTATGTAATATTTTTGAAATGTACAAAAAAATAAAACAAAAAAAAACAAGGAAAAAAACAAATATCTAATTAAATATTTATAAATTTTAAAAGAATCGGAATCGGTATCGGGAATCGTATCGGAAATTGGATCGGAATCGAGAAAAATTTTGGAATCGTCCCATCACTAATATATATATATATATATATATATATATATATTATTTTTGTATCGTTTTCTGCAAACTTAGCAAACCATTCTGTTACGTACAACATGTTTCTGTAACGGTTTAAAAGATTGGCGTTATTCCACTATTTTGTAAGAATATTAATAAGAATACTGACGAAGCATGATTATTTTTCGCTATTTTTGTAGGCGAGTGTACACTAGTATATATATATATATATATATATATATATATATATATATATATATATATATTGTTTTTGTCTGCATCATTTCATTTTGTGTAAATAACAAAAATCTACAATGAAAGATCAATATCCATTACTGAAATATATTTTTTTTCAATTTCTTTATTTTTGGATTTTTTTTTTTTTTTTTTTTTACATAAGTACATTTTGAAAATATTTCTTTCACGCTTATAGTCTGTGTTATTGCATTCCTCATTGTCTTACTACCCTCCACACAAACACATACACACACATACATACACACACATACATACATACATACATACATACATACATCCGTCACCTCTGTCCCAGCCCCGCCCATTTCTAAAAATGGAGAAAAAAATCAAATCCCTCCACTCACCCTTCCAATTCCAATTCCCACCCACCCTACACATACTCGTACACTTCAGACTCCCAGACAGATAAACGAATAGACAGGCTGTCTGGAAGAAACAGGCGAAATCAAATTCCACCACTTATTTAATAGTTTTTTCTTTTTTTTTTTTTCGTTTTTTCTTTTTTCATTTACGACTTTAGAAGCCGTTAACCGACGCGAAAGAATAAAAAGAACAACAACGAATTTAAAAAAAAACTACTTTGTAAAATGAACCGAATAATTATTCATTAACTCATCATTCAGATATAAATGTAGATAGTCACCAGTGTATAGCTTACACCTTCGATGAAAGTAACGGTTTCAGTCTGATTACTAAAGTTAAGAAACATGACGACTCGTTGGTACCTTGATCGGTTACCATTTACGAATACAAGAAAAATCAATCGATCAATCAGTTCTATCAGTAAAACTCTAGATTAATCCGACTAACCCGACAAGCAGCAAAATTCTACCTCTTCACTGTTTAGATCCTTGGATGCCGGAAACCATACTACTCTAATAGTTTCTCTCCCTCGGATATCTAGACTTTGGAATTCTCCTTCTGTGCCTTATTATCCTCACTGTAATAACATGTAGAAATTTAAATGTAATGTGAAAATACATCTTTCTGCTCAAGTCCCTACAGTTCCCTGTTAGATACTATCTCCAATAGTAGCCCTTTACGTCCAAGAAGTAATATGCATTGTTTGAGGAATTCGCTATTTTTTCCAACCTTATAATTACTCGAATTCTCTCTACCCTAATTCAGTATTAAATATAAAGGTAAATTACATGATGCGGTTATAATTTTTGGGTTTGTATTACTATACACATAGATTCGAAAAAGTTGTCACAAAACAAATATATAACAAATAAATGTTATCAAAGGCAGGATAAGTTACTCTTCTACCTAACTGGATATTTTTTTAGTGTTTATATTTAATGTAACATGTTTGTTCAGCTCGGAAAACGTACAGTGTTTACCGATGTATTCGAAAATTTAAAATGGCAGCCGACTCTGTCTTTGGGGCGATAAGTTTGGGAAAATGAGTTATAAATAAAAAAAAAAACAGACAAAATACTGTTAGAAGCTACTCGCTCAATATATGTTACCGTGACATAGGCTGACATATATTCGGCGGGGTTTAAACAGTATTTTGACTGTTTTTTTATTTATAACTCCTTTCCCAAATTTACCGTCTCTGAGAGAGAGAGAGTTGGCCGCCATTTTGCATTTTCTAATACATCGGTAAACACTGTAGTTTTTTCGAGCTGAATAAACATGTTACATTAAATATAATCACTAAAAACATATCCAGTTGGGTAGAAAAGTAACTTATCTTGCCTTTGATAACATTTATTTGTTTTATATTTGTTTTGTGACAACTTTTTCGAATCTATGTGTACAGTAAAACAAACCCCTAATTTTTATATCACTTTTTAGTTACCACGATTCCGAAGTCAAAACTAACCTGCAGTGGCAGGGTAACAATAATATTTTTTTTTACAAAGGAATCACCATTTATCAATGTTGGGAGGCAACTAGAGAATAAGGGTTAATGAGTTTATAGTAGTCAATGGGACAATACAGGCGTAATCGTTAGTTGTGGAAATTTGGTCAATTTGATTACTTAAGGGGATGACCCTTACATTAATTTTGTTTTTACACAGGTTTTAAATTGCTGAAGATTATGAAAAATGGTATTAGAACTTAAAACTAAAAACAACAGAGACCTGTACAGGAAGTAGAATCATGAGAGGGTTCGAGTTGACACGTAGCAAGGTATGGAAGAGAATTCTTTCTCTTTTGGTGGATAAGCTAATTGTGTTTAGTTGTAGTGTTTAAGATTCCATCTTGTTAACCCGCACCACTGGAAAGAGGGTAGGGAACTTATACGTAAGTTTGCAGTGCTATGAGAGGATTAAGGAATAGTGCACGACGAGACCAAGTGAAACGAGCCAGTGGACGAGATTGTTGTTGGAACTTTGATTTTTTTAATACTCTGAATAATTATTAGGGCTGTGACAACAGAATATTCTTTCCATTATTTTGACTCTCGGGTAAATATCCGACACAGTTAGAGACACTTACTCAACCGAGAACCACACCCGTCTATATAAAAACGTATAAGATATTAACGGATATATACTCGAGTGTCAAAACAATGAAAAGAATATGCTGTTGTCACAGCCCTAATAATTATAACTACAAAATGAGAAACTGACACATTACATTCTGAGTGCTATTTTCACAAGGTTTCGGCCAATGTAACCTCCGGCCTTATTCGGGTTTATGATGTTTAACTTCGGAAATCTTTCTGTCGAACTCGGGATTTAGTATTTTATTTAATCCATTGAGGTAGAATGCTCTCGTTTTGTCAGCCATAACCGAGCAGGGGTTCTAAGTTGTACACAGTTTTATTTCGAGGTTCCACAGGGGCCCATGGTTTAACAGAAAACGTACTTGATAAAATTCAGTTGTAAGTTATAATCTTTTGATGGTTCGATCCTCAGTGCGGGCGATACTTTCGAAATTTCGTGGAAGTGTGAAATTACTCGCCAGTTGCCATTGTTCCGCTTTATTTTGATCCGACTTTTTTCGTTTATTGCTTTAACGTATCAATTTTTTTGTGTTTTATTTCATCCTATTTATGTATTTCACTTCCTACAGTTGTTTTTAAATTTTATTTCACCTTTTCTTCATTTCTTTTTTGTGACTTGCTCCATACCATCCTTTGTCTTCTGTTTATCTTTCTTTCTGTATTCTTTTCGTTCTGTAGTTCTTTCTTTTTCTTTATAACGTCTTTTTCTTCACGGCCTGTCAGTTTCTTCTGTCTCTCTTTTTTTTTTGACACTATTTCTCCCTTTCAGTTTTTCTGTTTTTCTTCCTTCTTTTCATATTGTCTCCTCTCTCTCTCCCCCTCCCTCTCTTCTTCCTTTAGTTCTTTTTTATTTCCCCTTTCTTTTCATTACATTATTTTTCTTATTTCTCTCCCATTTCTGTTTTCTGCTTTCTTTTTCGTTATGCTGTCTTTCTTTATTCGTTTTTTTTCCCCCTTCCTTTCCTTTATACGTATTTTTACTTCTTCAAACCGTCATTTGTTGTTTTTATCTCCCTCATCGTTTTCCTTTTTCATCAGTTGCACTTTTTCCGTCGTAAAATACGCTTCAATATATTCTAATTTATACGGATTTCGTATTTATTATCACAGAGACAATTCTTTATTGACTATTATGTTGTACCTAATATATAATACTGATTTCAAAGGATTAAATACATAACTTGTGTGTCATTAGTAATTCTGTGACAACAGCATATTCTTCTCATTGTTTTGACTCTCGAGTATATATTCAACACAGACACAGTTAAGCAACCGAGAACCACTCTATATAAAAGAACATAAGATATCAACGGATACACACTCGAGAGTAAAAAAAAAATGAAAAGAATACGCTCTTGTCCTAGCTATACATCAGCAAGAATAGAAACCAAAACGCTTAGCGCTCAAGTCGCTTTCTCTACCGTTTGAGCTAACCCAACAGATAGATTAAAAAGATAAAAAATGTAACCACTTCAAGCTATAAATAAAATTGCGTATGCGCAAAAGTAATAAAAATATGTCGGCAAATTAAATAGACATTTTGCCTTTCAACTTGACGACGTATTCCAGTACGCGTTATTCATCCATCCAAACAAATATTTTACTCAGTATAAACCTTCCTTGGTATATGATTATTATCTACTGTCTTTCTAATATTGCTATTTTATGTCTTTTTACTTACGTCCTTTCGCTCATTCCCCCCATCCCAAATACCTCCTTCCTTATTTTTCCTTCTAAATTTCTTTCATTATTATTTTTCTAATATTTCTCCCCAGACATTATTATTTTAGGGACGATTAATAATTAAATCTAATCTCATTGAATAGAAATCGAAGAAAAACAATGCAACAAAAGAGGAAGCAAAACACGACAACAACAGAAGAAAAAGAAAAGCAAATTGTGTTGAATCGAATTACTTTGGATGAGATTAAGACTAAAATCAAATTAAATTGAAGAGAATCCAATCTAATTACAGAAAGCAAAAATTGAATTAATTCAAATTGGTAATCAGAGAGAAAAATCGAGGCTAACGTCGTGAGACGAAGCTGGAGAGTCGGCGATTTCACTCGAATTGACAAGATGGCGGAGCGAGGTGCGACGGAACGCGCCGTGCTCAGCCAGCGAGTGCGGGAAAAAAGAAAAAAATGGCGGCTGGCAAGTGTGAAGAAATAAGAAAGGTTTTGGGGACAGCTTTGTTGCTGATCTCAGTATATATATATATATATATATATATATATATATATATATATATATATATATATATATAAAATTCTGAATTTATTATGTAGAATTATATATAATTATATATATATATATATATATAAAATTCTTAATTTATTATGTAGAATTATATATAATTATATATATATATATATATATATATATAATTCTGAATTTATTATGTAGAATTATATATAATTATATATATATATATATATCGGTTGTATCGATTGGTTTCCTTGGTTTATATATATACATATATATATATATATATATATATATATATATATATATATATATATATATATATATGTACATAGATACATACATATAGCAATCCGCAGAAACATTGTTTCATTGTATCACAACTCATCAGTAAGCGAAATCTCAATTTTCATTTATATGTGTGTGTGTGTGTGTGTGTGTGTGTGTGTGTGTGTGTACGCGCGCGTGTGTGTGTTTTCAAAAAGTTTCCTGACGTTTTCCGTATGGGCACTTCTATTGATAGTACACACATGAAACTCGAGTGTCCTTTGAATAATCTGCTGCTGCAGTGCACTTGTACAGTTCCAACAACGTCTTGGGTTCCTCATTGAAGTCCTTTTGTGTGAGCGTGTCAATGACCTATGCCACAGCCTATTTCATCGCCTTAATTGTTTCATAACGACAGCCTTTAAGGTGATCCTTGAGCTCGGGGAATAACCAAAAGTCTTAGGGAGTAAGATCTGGACTATAGAGAGGTTAGGAATTGTCTTGCTGCCCATCTTTTTCAATTATTCTGTAACCTTCTCTGATTACCCTTTGGGATAAACTTCGCGCAAATCTTCCACATCTTCAGTTCCTCGCGAATAATTGTGTGCACATTATAGTGAGCACTTATTGTCTACACTCTGAAATGCTGTATTTGACCAACAACTTTGGTATTCCGATTTCTTTACTCTTTCCACACCTCTCATCATCCCTCACGGCCTCCCTGCCTCCCTTTAATCTCTTATGCAACTCAAAAACTGATGCTCGATTTTTGCAAAATGGTCCAAAAGCAGTTTGAAGTCTTCCATACGTTTCTTTGGCAGTTTTTTCTAAGTTTAAAACAGAATTCTTTGACAATCTGTTCTCACGTCCAGATTACATTTTGGAAATTCACCAGCTGTGACAATCAGACTACAACAGGTTGTATTCTATTGCTGTACAACATACAAACATATTAACAGCCTATAAATAGACAATTAAATACTGGTGACTTTAGTTACTGGAACATGCGTGCACAATTTTTTTAAAAAATGTGGACATAACAGCTTTTTCGTCTTTGCTTCCACGTCTGGAACACTCTAACAAATGTAAACACATTTCGGAATTTAAACATACACAAACTACCTACTCGGCACTACCCCCGCCCCTAAAAATAACCTGTCTGAAAAACAAAAATATTTTACGGGTAGCATTATTTACTTTTCGGTTTGGGAGCGATTATCAACCTTTACGGGATGCTATATTTATTTTGTTTTTCTTTACTTTTTTTGACATTTACTATTACTGTGAAGGATTAGATTTACTTTTATATATTTCACCGATTACCTACGCTTAAGTTTTAACATAAATTCTATTGGCTATCGACACACTTCATATACTTATGATTTTACCAATTTTTCTTTCCGTTGATTATTTTATTTAATTTTCTTTTCCACACTGAATATCGAGACTGCACACATGTTTTTTGTTATTGTTTGTTTTGTTTTTTTGGGGGGGGGTGATAAATTTTTACATTAGACCAAATGCCACAATTTTTTAAAATGACTTTTGTAGATTTCCGACTATGCTGATTGTTTTTGTTTTTGTTTTTTTTCTTGGGGGGGGGGCGTTGGGGGCGTAGGGGGGCTGTAAATATTTCATTAGATCCATCTCCTCAATTTTCTTTAAAATGACAAATTTTATAGGCTATGCTGATTTGGAAAATCTCATTTTTGCACAGACAAGTAGTTTTTGAGACCTGTATTATGCACTGTAATTCACTGGCCGCCATGTTTGTACGTGCGTGCGATAAACAAATCTAATTCTCTCCTACCAATAGTGACACTCCCAATTTTTTTTAATAGCATTTGCGGGTGGGTATGCTGACAATGAATATCACAGTGACATTTGGGGAAAATATTTGTTCATCCCCCCAAAAAAATAATGAGACGTCTACTTCAAAAGAACGGCTTTCGGAATAGAAACCCCAGCCGCTCCATGTTAAGAGCGGTTGAGGTTTCTATTCCGAAAGCCGTTCTTAACATGGGGAGGTTGGGGGTGTTTTTTTGCGGTGTGAGACTATAAAAAGCATTTGATTAAACAGACAATGGTTTTGAAACCCTGTTTAAGATGCAAATATTTTATTAAAAGTCATTAGGTATATTTGAAACTTTTTTCTTATAAAAATGTTCACAAATGGAAGGAGATTTTATAAGTATAGAAGACTGTGTGGTGACAGGAAAAGTGTACAGAAAGGTTGATGAAAGCAATAGAATACTCTGTCAAAGTGGTCAATACCTGACGCCACAAAGCGAGAAACTAAAACACGTAAAATAAAATGTGAGAATAATGCAACTACATTGACAATTCATAAGAATAACAAAAAAATCGATTCGCGAAAACATTTTGAGATAGAGATGAAATGGAACATATCAGCGGAATTGCTAATGACAGCCTCACAAAACAATGCGATTAGAACTAGCTATATCAAAGCTAAAATAGAACAGGCCTAGTAAAACAATAAATGTAGACGTTTTATACGAAAAGATGAAACGATGAATCAGCTAATGAATGAATGCAGTAAACTAACCCCAAAAAGGTCACAAGAACAAAGTGTTGGAGACACAGTACGCTTAGAACTATGCAAACGACTGTAGTTTGAACATGCAGACAAATTGTACAGACACAAACCGGAGATCACGCTGGAAAACATAAATCACATTTTTTTCTGGAGCATGGAGGTACAAACAGATAAACATATCCAAACAAGGATACCACATATCAAAAAACTAGCAAATCGCAGATTTTGGCATCTCAGCAGTCAGCAGGTTGAAATTTGAGATGACAAACATACCAAGTTCTTGCATAATACGTACAATACTTGGATCATTATAAAAGTTAATATATACAGAGAGAAGGGAAATAAGATGAGGTAAATTCAGCAAGGTGAAACTAAGAAAAAGTTAAAACCAACATAAGTAAAATCAATGAATAATACGCCTGAACTTTAAATCCTTTCAATATAAAAAGCACAATCAACTGCGGGTCGAGGGTAAGTGCTGCATGGTAGGGGAATTTAAAGCTAAAAAGCATACAAAACCATGGAACGTATTTAAACGCCGTCAGTGGTAAGAAAAATATTCTTTGAATACTCATTCCTTCCTGAAACATCTATAACGTCCTTCAATGTTGGCAACTTAATGTTGACAATAGAACAGAATAATAGTAAATGTAGAAATTCACATATATAATGATGAATATATAATATATATATATATAATTGCATATAAATTATATAAATACAAATACGCATACACACACACACATATATATATATATATCTTGTGAAAACGTCAGTTGATTTTTTTTCTGCTCTCTATTGAGTCACGATTACTTTCGTGCGCTTTTGTTAATTCGTTTCATTTGATTTGCATTTTGTGTTCGTGAATTTGGGTTTCAGCTGTTTTGGTTTTTTTTCTTATTTCCTTGCGCTCTTTTTTTGTAGATTATTATTATTATTATTATTATTATTATTATTATTATTATTATTATTATTATTATTAATTCTTTTCAAATGTATGTGTCATTATTGCTCTCAACTTTCGTTATTTTTAATTCAACCTCACGTGGACTTCAGAAATTTCTTTTAATGTGACTTTCGCAATTTCCATCAAAAGTTATTATTTGTCATTCTCTACAAACAGCCCAGTATTAGTCCAGCTCAAACGAAACTTTCTCGGGGCCGTATTGAAGCACAATATTAATTAGTATTGTTAATTATATTAGCACTTGCGTACTAAGACCTCTTTATGTCACATTTGGCGCAATTCTATAAAATGGGGTTGATGAATGTTTATAGTATCCTTGTATTTATTATTATTATTATTATTATTATTATTATTATTATTATTATTGACTCACACAGGTCATAAAGGATCTCTCCTTGAAAAGAAACTGTGGTGTTCCCTGGAAGCTGGGTGACAACAAGTCTCCCCAGTTTTCCAGTACTCTCCACCTCTTGATATCATTTGCAAATGAAATTGCATTATCGATACATGCGCTTGTCATTGATTTCTCGATAGTAGAGGTCATTGGTCTCCACTGAAATTCTAGTGGCAATAAGCCCCCCCCCCAAGGTCCCACTTCTCATTATTATTATTATTATTATTATTATTATTATTATTATTATTATTATTATTACTATTATTATTATTATTCTCAATTTTCGGATGTTTTTAGTTTAATTTTTTTTTCTTAAACATCAAGTCGATTCCTTTGACTTTATACATTTAAAATGCACCGTAATGCTTTCGTCGTTCCTAACAAGTAAGGCTTTTTTTTTAAATTTGAAAAGAAATTGTAATTGCAGTCTGATTATGGTCGCTTTTCGTTATGCTCCCAAACGTTCCAATTACAATGGAAATCATCTTGACTTCTTTACATTTCCATAGTCTAAATAGTTTCATTTCTGATATTTATTTTATTGTTCATGTTTCTTCTCTTACACACTGATATCGAAATGGCAGGCTGTCTCAGTGAACAAGTTCTCTAGTTTTTGTTTAGAAAAACTGTCAGGTTCGGAATGTTCAAGAACTTTATAAGTTTGTATGTGCATGCCCCAAGGAGGTTTGACATTGTTTTCCTGCACTAATTCTGGTTTAGGCTTATTTCACTTTTTATTGTGATCTAATTTATAGAGTTTGCATATATTCCAGTGTACGATCTGTGCGACTTCATCTTGCTTCTGTTTTTTATATTGATGTTGAGTTAGCATAGGATGCTTTTATATTGATGTTGAGTTAGCATAGGATGTTTTTATATTGATGTTGAGTTAGCATAGGATGTTTTTATATTGATGTTGAGTTCGCATAGGATGTTTTTATATTGATGTTGAGTTAGCATAGGATGTTTTTATATTGATGTTGAGTTAGCATAGGATGCTTTTATATTGATGTTGAGTTAGCATAGGATGTTTTTATATTGATGTTGAGTTAGCATAGGATGTTTTTATATTGATGTTGAGTTAGCATAGGATGTTTTTATATTGATGTTGAGTTAGCATAGGATGTTTTTATATTGATGTTGAGTTAGCATAGGATGTTTTTATATTGATGTTGAGTTAGCATAGGATGTTTTTATATTGATGTTGAGTTCGCATAGGATGTTTTTATATTGATGTTGAGTTAGCATAGGATGTTTTTATATTGATGTTGAGTTAGCATAGGATGTTTTTATATTGATGTTGAGTTAGCATAGGATGTTTTTATATTGATGTTGAGTAAGCATAGGATGTTTTTATATTGATGTTGAGTTAGCATAGGATGTTTTTATATTGATGTTGAGTTAGCATAGGATGTTTTTATATTGATGTTGAGTTAGCATAGGATGTTTTTATATTGATGTTGAGTTCGCATAGGATGTTTTTATATTGATGTTGTGTTAGCATAGGATGTTTTTATATTGATGTTGAGTTAGCATAGGATGTTTTTATATTGATGTTGAGTTAGCATAGGATGTTTTTATATTGATGTTGAGTTCGCATAGGATGTTTTTATATTGATGTTGAGTTAGCATAGGATGTTTTTATATTGATGTTGAGTTAGCATAGGATGTTTTTATATTGATGTTGAGTTAGCATAGGATGTTTTTATATTGATGTTGAGTTAGCATAGGATGTTTTTATATTGATGTTGAGTTCGCATAGGATGTTTTTATATAGATGTTGAGTTCGCATAGGATGTTTTTATATTGATGTTGAGTTAGCATAGGATGTTTTTATATTGATGTTGAGTTAGCATAGGATGTTTTATATTGATGTTGAGTTAGCATAGGATGTTTTTATATTGATGTTGAGTTAGCATAGGATGTTTTTATATTGATGTTGAGTTAGCATAGGATGTTTTTATATTGATGTTGAGTTAGCATAGGATGTTTTTATATTGATGTTGAGTTAGCATAGGATGTTTTTATATTGATGTTGAGTTAGCATAGGATGTTTTTATATTGATGTTGAGTTAGCATAGGATGTTTTTATATTGATGTTGAGTTAGCATAGGATGTTTTTATATTGATGTTGAGTTAGCATAGGATGTTTTTATATTGATGTTGAGTTCGCATAGGATGTTTTTATATTGATGTTGAGTTAGCATAGGATGTTTTTATATTGATGTTGAGTTAGCATAGGATGTTTTTATATTGATGTTGAGTTCGCATAGGATGTTTTTATATTGATGTTGAGTTAGCATAGGATGTTTTTATATTGATGTTGAGTTAGCATAGGATGTTTTTATATTGATGTTGAATTAGCATAGGATGTTTTTATATTGATGTTGAGTTAGCATAGGATGTTTTTTATATTGATGTTGAGTTAGCATAGGATGTTTTTATATTGATGTTGAGTTAGCATAGGATGTTTTTTATATTGATGTTGAGTTAGCATAGGATGTTTTTATATTGATGTTGAGTTAGCATAGGATGTTTTTATATTGATGTTGAGTTAGCATAGGATGTTTTTATATTGATGTTGAGTTAGCATAGGATGTTCTGATATAATATTCACCTACGCTTCTTCCCTTTCATCACACAATCTGCATATCGCTTATTCTGCAGTCTTGTCGATATAGAGTTTGATGGACTTTGACCGAGTGGCTTCTCTGGATTGTCATTAAAGTGCTCTCAGCAGAGCTTTTAAAATCACATCCGAACAAACAATTTCATGTCATTATCTCTATTTGTGTATTATCAATGAATTCATTGTGTAGTTTCTTCCTACATAAATTCCCTTCTCTCTCTTGCAACCGCTGACTCTTTTTCATCACAGGTTTTTTTTTTATCTCTTCGCTTTGTATTTCATGAAGAGGATCCATGAACAGTAGAAAGTTGATTGTAGGAAGTCCTTTTCCAAGTTCATATCCTGCTTTCACATTCCGTGAAAGATGTGCCAATGGGATCAAGGTGATGACAAAAACCAAAGAGGAAAGACTTTTGGCCTGGGAAATTCCTATCGTAGTTTTCACTTTGCCTAATCTCACATTTCATAAAGTTAAATTGGTTTCCCAATTGTTCCTGCTATTCTTTAGCGATGTTCGGATGTTGGGGGTTATTACGAAAACTCCCAAGCAAATCTGTGGCAGTTTCAAATGCCTTCTTATCGCACAGTTAATAGGTCTTCTTTTGCAATTATAGCGATCAGAAACTGATCCATTGGTGATCTTCTGTGGAAGGCCTTCCGTTCCCCAGTCAACAAATTGTTTGTTTGTTTTTTTTTTCCAAATGGCGATAGGCACTTTCAGATAATGTACTAGTAAAAAGTTTCCATATAACTGAGAGGCAAGTGATTTGTTTCAAGTCGGTCACGTCAGCCCCTTTTTATCTTATCTTTCATAATCAAGACTGTAGTTTCCTTTTTTAAGCCATTCACGGAGGCTCCTGACGTCAAACAGTCATTCACCACCGTTGCAATAAGTGGGTTAAACGCTGGAAGGTTTTTGAACAGGTATCCCTAGACTATGTCCGGTCCAGTCGCTTTCCAATTTGAAAAATGTTAACCCTTTAGCATCTTGTTAATGATTGTAATGTTCATCTGTCACTCTATTCTAGAAGACACCTCCCGTCCAATAGCTTTTATCTTTTCTCTATCATCTTGTATATTTTACTGTCATTTTTTAAATTATTATTATTATTATTATTAAACGACTACTAATTTGTACTCGCTCCTTGGTCTGTATTGGCAGAGTAACTTAGTGTATAAGTTCTCAGCTCTACCTGCCTTATTGTTAGAAGCAAATATTTGATACATTCAGTGAAAAAATACACTATTTCACATTTCGACGAGACAGTAGGTAACGACGATGTACGTATTTACGTACTGTCTTTTATTACTAAACACATTTGCAATCATATTTGTAAAAAAATATTGCACTTTGAATTAATGCCGAATACAGATAATGGCTAACTTTTTTACGGAATATCCGAAAGGGATACTTGGTTATTTAAATATTTATGTAAGGACTTTTAGTTGATAGTGTTATGTTAATTTCGTTAGTTTTATAAACACGTGTCCAAGTAATATAATCTCTTAGATTTACACGAGAGGCGAACTTACGAATTGGCATCTAAAAGCCTATTACTTTTAGTAATGTGTATTTCACCCGTTCTTATTTCTAGTAATCACATTTCTATCAGCATACAAACTGATAATCTCTCACAGCATCATAACTTGTATTGTTATCATTAGTATTAGTAGTTGTAATAATAGTACAAGAAGAAGAGGGAAAAGAAAAAAAATAAGAAGAACAAGACGTAGTAGTAGTAGTAGTAGTAGTAGTAGTATACCCAGGTTATCGTAAAGAAAGGACACATTCAAAACGGTTTTGTACAAAGATATACAGATTCTTTCTTCGTTTCCAGATTTTCAGCAATTACTGCCTTCCATAGTTGTCGTCTCACCACGTTTTAGCCAACTAATCATCGGGTCGGTTTAAGCAGAATTGAAACCGCAATGGTTATCTGGAACTGTAGAGATAATTCATAATTAATTTTCACAACGGTCTGCAAGAACCCGTGGCGTAGTGGATAAAGTGCTTGGTTAAATTCAGTAGTAAATTTACCCTCTTCAAGGGTTGAAGGTGCAATCCTCAGTGCGAACGACACTAAAAACACAATTGGGAATTACTTAGGTCTTCTACCCAGCCAGGGCTGACGGAACGAGAACATGCTACTCTCATGGATTAAATAAAATGGTTCCGTTCAAAATTCTGAGTATTGCTCGAAGCGTTGTGTGGATAAGGTTTAAGATGAGAACAGTAGTCCAAAGAATACGAATTTTCGAATAATCGATCCTTATCTCAAAAATTGAGACATGTGAATAATCATTTCTTTCTAACAGAAAACTTAAAAGAGAACCAAATTCGAAAATATTATGTCAACATCTTTACTAACTGAGCCATTCGCCGACCGGATGTAGAGTATGAAAAATGGCCAACAAAATTCTCCTCAGATCTATTCAAACGTTTGGGTTATTCAATGCGTACAGCGAGTATTGAATTTTGTTGGCTTCCATAAACCACGTCTGCTAAAAATGAAAAAAAAAAAAAGAAATTAGATTTTTTTTTGTACTCAAATAAAGGTATACTTTATGAATTTAAAGACATTTTTGGCTGTCGATTTTGCCGTGTGTTTTTATTTGTTAATCATACCTAAAAATGGCGTAGTTTCTATCGTTGTAGTTTTCTTATAATTGTTTGTGTGTGTTAGTGCTAATGTGTGCGTATGTGTGTGTGTGTTTTAAGCAAAAAAAAATATGTGTCGTTCATCATCAGTGTTGTACAATTGTCAAGTTGAAGCTAAGAACAAGGGTTACTTGACTGGGAGCGACACGTGCAGGCTGAGAGAGGGCTTGCAATTGAGAACTTGTCCACGACACGCGACTCGAAAACGACACGATTGAAGAGAGGGAGAGCGAGGGAGGGAAAACATAATTTCTATAAGAGACTTTTTTGTTAAAATATAATAAACATAATAAAAACGAAAGTTTAAAAAAAAAGAAAAAAGAAAAGAGAAAAAAAAAGGAAATTTAACACAAAACACCATCGAAATTTTCCCGCCCAAAAAAATAAAATAGAGATTTGAATAAAAATATAGATGGAAGAAAGGATTCAGTTTTGACGATCAACTCGTGAAATATTGTGACTAAAACGCCATTTTGAAAAGGTGTTCAACATAAAAGGAATTTATTATTATTATTATTATTATTATTATTATTATTATTATTATTATTATTATTATTATTATTATTTAAGGCTAATAACAACAATTATTATAGTTGTTTCCATAATGGTTGTTATTGGCGTCATTGTTGTTTTAAGTGTATTGTGACACTGCAATTTCTTCTGAGTATAAATCTATTAACAAAAAACAGAACTATTGTACAGATTTTTATTTTACTTTCAATGAAGCATCATCATAGTCATCATCGTAAATAATAATAATAATAATAATAATAATAATAATAATAATAATAATAATAATAATAATAATAATAATAATAATAATAATAATAATAATTAATAAAGAGAACACTTTGACTCTACAGCAAACGGCAATGCTAAATAATATTATGCTTACTAGCGGGACCTGTGGAAATTCCACAGCGGCATCTTCCATATAAAATATATTACTGCTGGGCATTCTGTGTGTGGGGGTGGGGAGATGGAGGCCCGGCAATATTGTTGTCGTCCTTTTTGTTATAACTGTAAACGTATTTATCTAAGTAATCTGGTTATTGTGGTGTCGGAATATATTTGGTTATTACGGTATATCTCCAATATTCTTATAGGAGTCTGTGATATATTTCCATTTTATGGACACCCGCCGCGAACAGAACCCTCACGATATTATTATACCATCTTTATACAAGATAGATACTACCCTTGGATCGTGGCCATAAAACCAAGATGGCATATTTTAGTTTCATGGCCCCAAAGGGGCATCATCATTTTATTATTTAATTTTATATTTTACACAGCGTATTCGTTGATCTGGAGACCCTTTATAATAAAAGAAGGATGGAAGGCGATAACATTAAACTAGCATATCCATATAATTTAATGTTTTTAGTATCTTCCTATTTATTAAATAGGAGGTCACGATCAAATAATGTTAAATCTAGCAACTCTTACACACGTACGTATTACCTTAAAGGTACTACAGTATTAATATAAATATACTAGCAGGACACTCATCAGCGCAAAACACCTCCAGGAAAATCCTTGAACCACATAACTCACATAAACTATGAACGCTAATCTACTAAACGGAAACTGCAATTAAAATAAAAACAACAAAAGGGGACTGAAACTGCAAAACCAATCTTTTATAAACATAAACAAATTAAATAATAAAATATAATAAATAAATAATCAAATGAATAGAAAAATTTTAAAAAACATAAAACAATACGTAAATTATTTATTAAAAAAAGCATCAGTCTCGTCTGATACCAACAGAAATACATTTGCAGTGTTTATTGAAAGAGATAAAGCCTACTGGAAATATAGGAAAACATTTTGTCACCCAGTCTCCAGGGCACACTACCGATTATTATCTTATAGAAATCTCTGATGATGGCCTGATGGGAGAACTCCTCGTAAGTAATTAATAATAATAATAATAATAATAATAATAATAATAATAATAATAATAATAATAATAATCTATCTATCTATAAAAGTGAAAATGTCTGTGTGTGTGTCTGTCTGCGTGTGTACATTTTCCTACCAAATAACTCTGTCAATTTTCGGCCTACAGACTCGAGATTTGAAACAAGGGGTATGTGGATTTGGTAAAATCTTTTTAATCAGTTTTCGGCCAGGTCAAAGTTTACTGAGTTGACCTTTGCAGACTCTACCAAACTCCTCCGCCAATTTTGGGACTAAACACTTGAAATTATAGATGTAGGTTACGTGGACATGGGTCAAATATTTTAATTTACTTTAAGCCCATAACAATAAATGTTAAGGGGTCAAAATTGGGATCAAAGTAAAAAAAATAAATGACGTCTGCGGAATCTACTAACTTTTCTCTATAGTATTTAAGGAAGCCTATTATATAGAAAGCATTATCGTACATATTCACACTTTTTAATATATACATATGGACATAAAATTATGAACAGTTATGTACTGTTATTAAAAAGCCGGGCAAAACTGCTAGTATATCTATAAAAGTGAAAATGTGTGTGTGTGTGTGTGTGTGTGTGTGTGTGTGTGCGTGTGTGTGTGTGTGTGCGTGTGTGTGTATGTCTGAGTGTGTACACTTCCCTACCAAATAACCATATCAGTGTTCGGTCTACAGACTCTAAATTTGACATAAAGGGTATTAAGATTTGGGAAAATCTTTTTAATCAGTTTTCAGCCAGAGATTTGGCTGTCAAGGAGTCGAAGTTCAACGATTTTACCTACCTAACTACTCCGCCAATTGTGTGTCTAAACATTTGAGATTTTAGATATAGGTTACTTGGACATGAATCCAACCTTATAATTGGATTCGAACCTCAAAAAATAAATGTTAAGATGTTATAATTGGGGTCAAATTTTATAAAAATTGACCTCTGAAGTCTCTACCAAATTACTCAGCCAATATTTAGCTAAGCATTTGAAATTTTACATAAAGTTTATTTAGACATATAGCAAGCTTTTTAGTTGTTTTTTTTCTGATGATTTGGCTTTCAATGAGTCAAAGTTCAAAAGATTTGACCTTTGCGGTCTCTAGCAAACTATTCAGCCAATTTTGGGTCGAAACAGTTGAAATTTTACAAAAGGCGTATTTAGACATGCAGCAAGCTTTTTAATAAGTTTTTGAGCGCAAATTTGCCTGTCAAGGGGTCAAAGTTGAAAGAGTTGACCTTTGCAGACTCTACCAAACTCGTCCGCCAATTTGTGGTCTAAACACTTCAAATTTTAGATGACGGTTACGTGGATATAAGTCAGACTTTTTAATATATATATATGCATATAAAGTTATGAACAGTACATAGGGCCCGCGCAAGCTGGGCTTAACTGCCAATAATAATAATAATAATAATAATAATAATAATAATAATAATAATAACAGCAACATAAAGTATTGTTCCCCTATGTGGACTTGTGTCCAACTAATAACCTCTTCATCTTCGATAGGATGCAAAAAAGAGTCTTTACATCTGTTAACGCATGATGGTCATCCTCCCCCTTATTTCGGGAATGGATGGATTCTTCCGAACATTCTGAAAGGATTACAACTAAGTGTTGTAACAGTCATCGCGGCAATTATCGGTGGCAGTCATAGCACCGGTATCGAACACAGCAGGACTGGGATGTAAATCTATGCATTTGTCAGTGAAAACCGTTTTTTTCTGTACTTTATTTACTATATGTAAATTTTTATACCATAACCACATACATATAAGCACACACACATACACATGTATGTGTGTGTGTGTGTGTATATATATGGTTGCTAAGGACCTTAAAAATTCTGCTAAAAATCTCAGGTTTCCTCTCTCTTTCTCTCTCTATCTCTACATATATATATATATATATATATATATATATATATATATATATATATATATATATATATATATATTTGCCGACGACACCACCCTCTAAACATGCATGAGGGGAAAACAAATGAACACATATCTAAGGAAATGGCAGAATCACTAGAGGATGACCTCCAATCTATAGTGGAATGGGGACAAAAATGGATGATCACATTCAATACTGCCAAGACTAAGCTTGTTTCCTTCAATAACTACAAGAAACCTTTTCGAACACCAATAGTAATGGCTAAGGATACACTGCCTGACAGTACTTCCTTTAAACTCATCGGCCTAACGTTTACAGGGAACATGAACTGGAATAAATACATTGAGAGCATTGCCAAGGTTGCTGCAAAGAAGGTGGGCTCTCTCTACCTTGCCAGAAAATTACTTACGCCTGAAAGTATCCTGTATCTCTATAAGGCCACCATTCGCCAATGTATGGAGTATTGCTGTCACATTTGGGCTGGTGCATCTGCTATTTGTCTCTCACTCTTGGACAGGGTTCAAACGAGAGTCGCCAACCTGATAGGTCCTAAACTGTCATCTAGGCTTCAGCCTCTGTCCCATCGACGAAATGTTGCATCCCTCTGCCTGTTCTAAAATACTTTAATGGTGGCTGCTCTGAAGAACTGCAAGCACGTGTACCTCCTCGAAGTGACTACCCCCAACAAACCCGACAAGCAACTAAGTCCCACCCCTTTACAATAGAGATCCTTAGGTGTAAGAAAGCGTTTTACTCCAATAGTTTCTTCGCCAGAACTGCAAGTCTTTGGAACTCCCTTCCGGGATACTGCTTTCCCAACTGTACTGATATGCAGAAGTTCAAGTGTAATGTGAACAAATATCTTTCTACTCATCTCCCTTCGTAATGCCCCCGCAAATTGTCCCCGATAGTAGCCCCCTACTTTTAAGTGGCACTTGCCTTGTTTGGGGTAAAGATTGAATGAATAAAAAAAAGATATAATAAATATTGAAAGTAAACAAATTACCGATAAATTAAAAATTAGCGATAAACTTGGCAAATTGAAACCTAGAGAAGCATACATTCTGCTCAAAGACCACAAATGTGACTTCAATAATAATCCCAGCACTCGCTTGATAAGCCTAACTTAACCAGAAATAGGTAGAATTAGCAAAGCAATACTTTCTAGGGTAAATAAGCAAATCAAACAAGACCTAGAATTAAACCAGTGGGCAAATACTGCCGAAGCAATCACTTGGTTTAAAAATATAGAAAACAAAAATAAGTGTACGTTTATACAGTTCGACATCATAGACTTATATCCCTCGATATCTGAAGAACTTTTTAACATTGCCCTAAAATTTGCCGAGGCATACACCGATGTATCCTCGGAAGAATTCCACATCATTAAAAAAAATGTAGACAATCAATTCTAATAAATAACAATAACTAATGGATAAAAACTTAAATGACAAATTTGTTTGATTTGGCGAAGGGTACCTGGATTCTGCAGAGAAATCAGATCTTGTGGGATTATTCATTCTATATACCCTCACAAGCATATTTGATACTACGGATATCGGCTTATATAGAGATGATGGACTAGCTATAATAAAAGACTCCAACAAAGTCAAGGGAGATAACATTAAGAAAATCATATACAAGGAAATGAACAAATTAGGCCGAAAAGTAGACGTATTAGTTAACATAAAAATAACAAATTTCCTGGACGTCACGTTAAATTTAGATAAAAACACATATGAACCCAACTTAAAAGATAACGCTAATCCAATATACGTAATCCCTAATCCAATCACTCACTATCAATTATAAAACAGATTCCTAACTCGATCGTAAGTAGCAATAACTCAAGCGATGAAAATGTATTTAACAGGTCAACCAATATCTATGAAACAGCCCTAAAAATAGTCGATACAAAAATATTGATATCAAATATAAGCAACAAAACACCAATAACTATA
>NC_136497.1:71954924-72007424 GCF_053919585.1 Euprymna scolopes
CATTTTTACTTCAAACATACGTTTTTGGCATTATATTTCTCAGTTGTAATCTCACTTTTAGTCAGTTTTTAATTTTCTGCTATAATCATTTTCATTTCTTATTTTCTAATTAATAATAACCAATGCGCCACACTTATTTTCCATAATACTGGTCTTTCCCCATTTTTTTATTGCATAAATCAAGTCGACAAAGGCATTCATTTGAATTTGGTGGCCCTTAAAAGTGCCGTCTTTGGTAACCCTCTGGGAGATGTAACTCGTTGGAATGTCACAATCATCATCTACAGAAATCCATGGCTTCATAGTTATAGTTAATTTTCAAAAAGGGAGATAACCACATTTTGTAAAGGCTACAGAATCTTGAAAAAAAAAAACTCACGTAAAATGATACGTGCAGATATAATTAATATTTATATTTTTCACACCCAGATTTTAGTTTTTTTTGTTTTGTTTTGTTTTTTTGTGTGTGTATCGATTCTTTAAAACATTCTTTATGTACTGGTACAAGGAACGTTTACACATAAAATCAAATTTAAAATTTATTTTGACATATTTACATTTTAACAGAGGACAGCCCTCTACCAACTGAGCAAACGCCTTATGTGCGATGGCGTTTACTCAGTTGGTAGAGTGCTTGCCTCGCATGCAGGAGGATCGGTCTTCAAATTCCGGGTGCGGATATGTCTGACAAATTCCGGGTGCGGATATGTCTGACCAAATGAGCACATAACTCGAGTCTTAGACTTCCAATTCGTTGGCTGGCATGGCTCTTGTAGGCTGCGGTGTTCTTTGGGATGTGGAAATAATTATATATAATCTCTCACATTCTGATATATATATATATATATATATATATATATATATTTCTATTTTTCTCATAACATATATATATATATATATGTATATATACTAGCTGTACCCTGCCATGCGTTACTGTGGCTCAATTTGGTGTAATGGAAAATTCTAATAAAAAAAGAGAATGCTTGTTTCTTATATTCTAAGTACGGCAATCCACTCCAAAAAGTAAATAAAAAGGCGAAAATGAAAAAAAAAAAATGGTACTATTGCAGAATTGGATCCGGATCCTCGAGAGTTACCGTCAATCATGGCTTGGGCTCAACCAACATTCAGTGGATGAAGCCGAACGTTGCTAAAACGTTGAAACGCTAAACAGAGTTTTTTTTTTATTGTATTAAAAAATGTGAGTTTTTAATTAATATTTGGGTGAGGGGGGTACTATACACAGATTCGAAAAAGTTGTCCAAAAACGAATAAATGAAAGCAAAGGTAAGGTAAATTACGTTTCTACCTAACTGGATGATTTTTTAGTGTTTTTATTGAATGTAAAATGTTTAATCGGCCTGAAAAAAACACAGTGTTTATCGATGTATTTGAAAAAGACAAATGGTCGCGAACTCTGTTGAATACGTTAAGTTTGGGAAAATCAGTTAAAAACTAAAAAATTATACAAAACAGTGTCAGACTCCCACTGATTATATGTTATCGTGACATAGGCTGACATAGTGATGGATTTCTGACAGTATTTTATATAATTTTTTTTTAGTTTTAAATCATTTTCCCAAACTTAACATCATCAACAGTGTTCGCCACCATTTGTATTTTTCAAATACACCGATAAACACTGTTTCTCGAGCCGACTAAACGTTATAGTAAATAAAAAGTGTTTGTATTACTAAACACAGAAACGAAAAAGTTGTTGAAAAATAAATATAACAAATAAATGTTATCAAAGGCAAGATAAGTTACTTTTTTTACCTTACTGGGTAAGATGTTAGTGTTTTTATTTAGTGAAAAATGCTTAATCGGTTCGAAAACATGTAGTGTTTATCGGTATATTTGAAAAATACAAATGGCGGCAGACTGTGTTAAACATGATAAGTTTGGAAAAATGAGTTAAAAACTAAAAAACTATACAAAATACTGTCAGGAACTTACTCAATATATGTTACTGTGGCATAGGCAGACATGTATTCGGTGGGTTTTAACAGTATTTTGTATAGTTTTAACTCATTTTCCCAAACTTAACGTGTTTAATACAAAGTCTGTCGCCATTTGTAATTTTGAAATATAGCTGTAAACGCTGTGTTTTCCGAGCCGAATAAACATTTTACATTAAAAGAAACTAAAAAGAATTATCCATTTTGGTAAAAAAGTAACATATCTTTCCTTTGATAATATTTGTTATACATTTATTTTTTGGCAACTTTTTCGAATCTATATGTACAGTAGTACAAACCCAATAAAAACACTAAAAATTATCCAATTAGGTAGAAAAGTAACTTATCTTGTATTTGAAAATATTTACTTATCATATACTTGTTTTGTTGACAACTTTTTCAAGTTTTTATGTAAGCACAAACCCGTAGGGGGTATTTTTCTGTCTAATTTTATTTTTGGTACCGCGCTTAAATTTTAATTTCACAATATCTTTTTTTTGGGGGGGGTATTTTTTACATTAGGTCCACCTCCACAATTTTCGACTATGCTTAATAGGAAAATCTCATTTAAAATTTTCAGAGGCAAGTAGTTTTCGAGATATAAATACCTGTACTATGCACTATAATTCACTGGCGGCCATCAATAAATACTCCCAACCTCCCCATATTAAGAACGGCTTTCGGAATAAACAACACCCATGCCTAACCACGTGTTTTAACCTTTTACCTGTCTTTCATCTGTTAAAAATGGCTTTTTGGAATGAACACCCCAACCTACCCATGTTCAAAATTGTGCAGGTGGACCTAATGTGAAAATTTACCTTTTGTTTTTTTAATAAATTGTTAGTTGAAAGCACAGAATAGTGACAAAACACCATCCCCTCCCCTTGGTAAGAATGGCTGAAAAAATAACGGTTTCCTTGGTAGAAACTTTTCTGTATTTCACCTAACAATTTCTGGTGCTAATGCACTTACTGCTCCGCGCTATTTTTTAAATCGCATTTCCAAGTTTAATTAAAGTTTTATGATATGTGTTTTATTCAATTGTAAGGTTAAAGTACAGAATAGGTACAAACCACCCCCTCCCCATGTTAAGAATGACTTTTTAAATAATAACGTTATTTCAGCAGTGATCACTCTCGCATGAGTACTTAATATTTTTTTCAGTCATTCTTACCATAGAGAGGGATGGTGTTTTGTAACTATTCTGTGCTTTCAACTTACAATTTATTTTAAAAAAAGATATCGTGAAATTATAAAAAAAAATAAAAAGATATTGTGAAAGTCGAATTTGAAAAAAAACAAAAAACAACGTGAACGGCGTGTTCAACATTGTAGCCGGAGCTTATTTGGCAATAAGGTCACGTTAGTCGATAAATGGGTGCTAATGCAGTTACTGATTCGCGCTATTTTTTAAATCGTATTTCCAAGTTTAATTAAAGTTTATATGTTTTATTGGTATTTTTTATAAGTAGTTATCGAGATATAAATAGTTGTTTTATGCATTGTATTCTTTGGCGGCCATCTTTGTTACGCGCGTAGATTTGTTTATGACGCGCGCGCACGCGCGTAAAAAAGATGGCCGCCAGAGACTACAATGCATTATACAACTTTTTATATCTCGATAACTATTATTTCTGCAAAATTTCAATGCGATTTCCGTATTCAGTACAGTCGAAAACCTACAAAAGTCGTCATTTAAAAGAAAATTGTGGAGGTGGACCTAATCTAAAAATTTACCGTTTTTTTTTTTCAAGTGTAAGGTTAAAGTACAGATTAGGTACAAAACACCCTCCCCCTCCCCATGTTAAGAATTACTTTTCAAATAATACGTTATTATTTCAGCACGGATCAATAAGTGCATGAGTACCCAATTTCTTTAATAAAGAAAAAGCATTCATATTTTCTTATATAAAAACAACTTCTTAAAAAAAAAAAAGAAAAAAGTGTAGTTTCAATTTTGTTAAAAAAGGTTTTCATTAAAAACAAAAAAAAATACGATAAAAAAAGCAAAAAGCAAATCATTAATCGGTACTCATGCAGAGTCACCAGTGCTGAAATAATAATGTTATTATTTAAAAAGCCGTTCTTAACATGGGGAGGGGAGGGTGTTTTCTACCTATTCTGTACTTTAACCTTACAATTGAATAAAAAAAAAACATATAATAAAACTTTAATTAAACGTGGAAATACGATTTAAAAATAGCATGGATCACTCTGTATTAGCACCAAATATTATTTAAGCACGTTACCAATCCGTAAATTTTCTTCGAAAAAAAACCTGTACTTTCACCTAACAATTTACAGTTTTAATAATAAAAAAGTTCATATTTTCTCATATCGAAACAACTGTTTAAAAAAAAAAATATAAAAACCAAAAATCAAAACAAAAAACAAAAATAAACAAGAACAAAAAAACAAAAACAAAAAAAACAAAAACAAAAAACAACTTCGACTTCGACTTCGACTTTTTTCTTCAACTCAAAACGCAAGCAAGCAACTTTTTTTTTGGCCTGATAATAATGAAAACATTTTTAATTAAAATATTTGAGAGATAAACAAATGAATTGTTTTTTTTTACTCATTGAGTAAACAGAAAAGAAAATCTAATTCGTCTCGTCAAATCGTGGTGTATGAAATGAATTGAAACGGAAGTTCAGTTCTACCAAACAAAACAGGTCCGCAGTATCGGCTTATGAAAAATAGTTTAGTTTCATTTAATACTTTTATAATTGGCGATGTTAATTTATTTTAATAATAGAGAAACATCTTTCGGCTCTAAAGATGGAGTGTCTGAAAATTTCAAATAAATTGGTAATGTAGAAATATGGTTTTATCGATTTTGAATGAACCAAGAATTAGTAACATCAAATAAGCTTTTCTATGGCCGATCATGTTGTTTGTTTGGAAATAAACTTCGCAAATGCAAATGTTATATTGTCTAAGGTATTAACTTATGTCCAAACTCGGATTATTTCGATTATCGAGCATCGATACATATCTAAGAACATTTTCAGGCACAAACAGTATCTTTATGTGAAATTTTCACAAAAATCGGCTCATCCGTTTTCGAGTCCATAGGGAACGAACTCACACACGCATACACATAAAGTTCTTTTTTACATAATAGCAGAGATAACGATATATCCTTCACTTCCCTATGTTTTAATATAAATGAATGCCCAGTGCTGTCAAAGCCAGCAACCAATATATTCTTTTGGAAAATTTGATATTTTAATAACTCTTTCTTTTATAACCTATTAATTAATTCACTCTCTTTAATTTGTTGCACGTCTTTGCAGATCTGCAATTGTCAGACGAAAGCGACAGTTACGAAAACGAAGTCACAATTATGACTATTAATAATAATATTGTAATTTGCATTCCTTTTGAATTCAAATAGATTACGCGCTACATTATTTTACAGGAATGCATAATAAAATTCTGTTTAGTCAATCAAATAGTCAAATCGTTTCATTCTTTATCCTTTTTCTCAATTTTTTTCTTGTCCACACTTTTGTTATGCTACAAATCAATCCGTAATAGCAGTTTTCGAATTAACATATTCCGTTGAACTCCATTGAAACGAACAGAATATCGGAATATGTAAATTAACAAGAACAATTCAAGGCGCATTCATTTAAAGATAAAAACAATGTTTCTAACGTCTTCGTTATTAAAATCGTTTTATAGAAATTGATCATTTTTTTTTGTGGGTTTTTTTTTTCACATTTTTCTTATATTTTGAGAATTTATCTCTGAAAACAAGAGTAAAAAAATATAATAATTTCTCCATATTTTCGTTTCTTTTACTTTTTCGTCTTTCTTTTTGTCTTTTAAATTTATTCTTATTAATTTAACTCTCTTTTTTGTTCTTTCGATTTTCTTATTTTTTTTCATGTATTTCCTATTTCTTCTTTATATTTTCCTTGTCTTTCGCCTTTTTTCCTCTTCTTCTTTCCTGTTTCTCGTGTATTTTTTTTTCTATTTCTCCTTTATAATCTTCTTCTATTTCTTTCCTTCCATTTTTGCTGTCTTTGTTTTCCTCTTTTTCAAAGTTCTCATTATTCTTTTGAGCTCTTTTCCGGGTTCAGGTTATAGACTTTTGGTGCCTTTATCTTGTCCTTTTGCCGTTTGTTCATTTTTTTAAGGGGAGGGCGTGATATATTCGGGTTTTTTTTTTTTTTCGTTTTTTCCAATTTCTTATCTTTCTTTGGTGTCTTTTTTATATATATTTCCTTTTTCGTTGTCTTTCTGTTTCCTTTTTGAATTTTTGCGTTTTTCTATTTCTCCATCATTTTTTGCCTTCTCCACCCCCCCCTCCCGACAAAAGGAGGGTGAACCTGTAAATTTACTCTTCTTCGTTCTTTCGTTCATCTGTCCTCACTTTTCTCAATAACTATGCATTAGAATTTTTGAATTTTTGCACAAACATTAAACATGATATAAGTAAATAAGTAACAGAACGGATTTTACGAGGAAAACTCTGATTGCCGCCGTAGGGGTGTCTTTCGGGTTAAAGTGGTTAACATTGACACTTTTGTGCTTATTAAATAAAATTGATGCCTTGGATTTCTATAAAACTTTCTGAAAAGTTGAAAGTAACTGATTTCTATATAATTTTGTTCGTCTATACTCCGCGATAACTTTTAGAGCTAATAAAAACACTCCAGTTTTCGGACTATTTTACCATATCTGTCCAAAATTTTCTGTGCATGTCTATTTAGCAGTTTTGCATGGTGCTGAACTCAAATTTAAATATGTTAAGGCCTTAGGGACTTTTGAGGCTAAATGGAGTGGGGGCGGATGATGGACTTAGTCATTTCTTTTTTTGCATGGTGTAGAACTCAAATTTACATATGTTAAGGCCTAAAACTGTAGCGTTTGTTCATTTTCACTAGGATTTGACGTCCCCTGGGGACTTTTGTGGCTAAATGAAGGGGAGGGGGCAAATGCTGAACTTAGTCATTTTTTATGCCTTGTTCACTGTGCACTCACGGGGGACCATGCAAGCTTCACTTGTTTAACTTTTCTCCACTCTTTTCTTCCTTCTTTCTTCTTCATTAGGTTTGTTTTTCTCTTTCTTTTTCGATTTTGTTATCATTAATATTCATTTTTCTCATTTTCTCGCAGCTTTCAAATTCTTTAATCATGTAAATCCTGCTTCATTAAATCCCTTGTTTTTTATTATTACTTCTTTCCATCTTCTCTTTTGCTATTTACTTATTTCTTATTATTTTCGTCTTTAGCTTTCTCTTTCCTTTTCCAACTCATTTGTTTTCTGATATTGTAGGTTGTTTGAAAAGAGTTACACATCTCTTTTTATATGCATTATTGCAATTTCCTGTTTATCATGTTCTTCTTTGTCTTCCTCTTTTTTCCTTCTTGATTTGCTTCACTTTTCTCCGCATCTCTTTTTTCATTGTCTTCTTTTTTTCCTTCATCTATCTTTCCCCTTTTCCTTCTCCTCTCCTCCTTCTCTCATTGCACTTAGTATTACTACCTTTCCACTTATTATCTTTCTTTTCCTTCTCCGTTTTTCCTTTCCTCCTCAACTTTTGACGTTGTTGTTTTTGCTCCTCCTCTTCTTCTCAGCCAACTTAGTCTTCATCCTTTTTTCCCCTTTTTTTTCTCCTCTTTCACCCCCTCTTAATGATATTCACTTTTTCTGTTTCATCTTTCGACTGTTTCTCTTTCAATCGTTCTTAATCTTCTTACCTTTCTTCTTCTCTCCGTCCTTCTTCGTCATCATCATCCTCCTCATCATCATCATCAGCAGCAGCAGCAGCGCCATCATCATCATCCTCTTCTTCATCATCATCAGCGCCATCACCATCATCCTCTTCTTCATCACAACATCACTATCATCATCATCATCACCATCACCTTTTGCTTCTTCACATTTTTTTATCCCTTCACCTCATCCCAATTTTCCTCTCTTCTTTCTTCGTATTCTTCTTCGCATTTTCCTTCTCCTACTCCCTTTTCACCTTCCTTCTACTAAAGAAATATACTATGACATTAGAATGAAACTTAAAGCTTAACATGTATAAACATACCGTCTTGCGTAAAAACTAGAAATAATATTACTAATTAAAATTATTATGATCTTCTGATTATTATCATTATTATTATTATTATTATTATTATTGCTGTTGTTGTTGTTGTTGTTGTTGTTTATAATGATGATCGCGTTGGTGATGCTGTTGCTATGTGAGAAGGATTGATCACCCCTTCTGGATATTTAGTGAACATTTCGATTTTACGGTACTATGGAGTTTGGCTTGCAATTGACACATGTTTTGTTGATTTGTATTTGACTTGGCGGCGATATTTCTGCAGTCAAGGGTGTAAAATAAATGTGTGATTCAAGTAGAACAAGTGATAGAAAATTTAAATGCCAATTACAAATGAATGGTGCGGAAATCGCAAAGAAATTCATGAATGAATTCTCAAAGCGAGAAAAATGAACAGAAATGCCGGATTCGAGGGCATCACAAGGGTTCGGTTTAGTTTTGTCGCATTTACAACGAAATGACTGCCAGGGTAAAAGGAAACTCCGTTTTGAATACAACATCTGACAATGAAGCTTTCCCCGCTGGCTTTATGTACTAGTGAGACATATGCACACACACACACACATATATATATATATATATATTATAGAGAGGGAAAGACAGGGAGAGAGGTCGTTTATGTGTATGTATTTTTGTATAAACACGAAGAAAGACACATATGCACATGCATATATCTGTGTGTGTATTTATGTGTTTGTGCGTGTGTATATATATATATATATATATAGATATATATGCGTAAAGAGAAGCATACAGATATGTATATATATATATATATATATATATATACGTAAAGAGAAGCATACAGATATGTATATATATACATATATATATATATATATATATATATATATACGTAAAGAGAAGCATACAGATATGTATATATATATACATATATATATATATATATATATATATATATATATATATATATATATATATATACGTGTGTGTGTAAAGATAAAGAAGCGGAACAAACTATAAACAATGTATATATATATACATATATATATATATATATACATATATATATGCACACACATATATATTTATATATTATAAATATATATGTATGCCAAATAAGCTACGTGTTTCATCAAGTTAAATATGTGGATTGTTTGCGATATGGTTTATCTATATACTTATATATACGAGCAGGGAGACCTGACATTGCCCGGAATTGAATGAATATCATGGAATATTCTACACATCCAATATTTTTGTTGCCATTGAAATCGGTGAAATCGCTGAATTTTAATAAAATCGATTGATTGCCTGCTATAATCAGTGACCAAACGGGAGGAAGCTTTAATGCCTCCAGCGCGGTCACTTAGTTCACAATACATTGTTGTTTGTATTGCACTGTTGAGAACCTGCTGTTGATTTTATAGTTAGTTTATATAATGGTTTGAATTCAAGTTTTAAATGCAAAAGTCAACTATCATGATTCAATTATGCTCTAAACAGAAACATTTATCTTGACCGCATCGCTATATTGTCAAAGAATTTACTATTGTGTTTATACGGCAGTTCACTCTGCTTGTGCGGTGATGACACTTCTCAAATTAACTTGTGTTCTTCAGCTGTCTAGGGTTCTTAACTCTGTTCAAAAGCGGATGTTCCATTTTTAATAGCATTTCGTTCGATTATCGGTTTCGATACTTATCGGAGGCATTTCGATAAAATAACTATATAATAATACTTTCGGGTACACAGAGAACGTTTGTATGAAATTTCAAAAAGATAAGCCCAGCCGTTTCGGATTTTATATGAAACGAACTCTCCCAGATATAGACAGATAAAGTGTGTATATATATATATATATGTGTGTGTGTGTGTGTGTGTGTGTGTGTGTGTGTGTGTGTGTGTGTGTAAATGCAACTTATATATAATAGATCGCAAATTTCCTATGTCCGAGAAATGAATATCGCTAGAGTTTAAAATTTCTCAATAAGTCATAGACGAACTAATATATATATATATATATATATATATATATATATATATATATATATATATATATATATTCGCAATGAAAATTCTTTCAGTTTTGCAATTTACTCATGTTTTTTAGTTGAAACATGCAGCATCGAACAGCAAATACTTCCTATTCTTATTTCTTAAATTACGTGGTCAAAACTTCCAACAGATCAGCGTTAGTAAGAAGTGATTGGCATCTTAATTGTATTCGAGGTGATTAACTAAGCCCACAGCTGTGGTCGAAGCAAGATGGTTAACACCTCAGTCCCCACACGCTTATTCCTCACTTAACACAAATGTTGGTTTTAAGTCTTTCTTTATAACTGACATGTATATCGTTGTGGCGTGGCGCGTAACATATTCTTTAATCTTTAATATAAATCTCACCTGTCTGTTTAAATGTATGTATGTATGTATGTATGTATGTCTGCCTAAAACTTTTGACAGAGGCGACGGATTTTCACGAGACCGGTATCAATTTTAGGTTCGACCCTTCGGGCGACAAATATCGAAAAATTGGCTGAAAACAATAATTCTCTCACTCTCAACTGGACACTTTTCTACAGGGAGGGGTTGCTTTTTTTGCCGATATTTTCGAAAGTCATCCCTTCTTTGCGATTGACAAGCCTTACTTTAAACATTCGCTATTCCGCTTTGGCGATGGACACAACGGCACAGACGTCACGTTTTTTTTTTCATATTCTTTTCCTTCTTCGATGTACGGGTTCGGGCCTGCCTGCCTACTACCACTTTTTTTTTTTTTTTTTTTTGCTCAACACACACCTCCAAACACCCGGGGAACGCCGGGTACCCAGGCAAGTATAATATAAAAGAAGGTGCGCGAAGTACGCAGCAGAATGCGTATTCGATTATCAAAGATCCCCTATTGTAAATACGTTTTCTCCTTCTTAAACTAGTTATATACATTTTGTCTGTCTTATCCTTCTTTTGTGTGAGCCAACATGTTGGCAACGAGGATTCAAATTTATTACAACCCTAAACTAAGAGCAAATCAAAAGCGTCGTTCAAGAATAAAAACGAGAAAAAACAATGGAGGAGTTCAGAATCTGCTTGTTGGCGTTTTTAAAACAAATAGAAAAATTACGCTAGGGGCGAAGAGGAAAAGGTGGGAAAATATTTGGATGAAACTATCGAACGACAGGAAAAATTGGAGAAAATGTCTAACGACAAGAAAAAAAAAATTGAGAAGCTACTAAAACAGTTTAACACGAAAAGGAATGATTCAGCATACACGATTATTTTTTTACAAGAATCGATAATAAATTCAATTGGCAATTTTATTTACAAACCAGACTAAGAAGTCACATACAAAACCTACTTTCACTGGTACCAAGACTTTTTTTAAAAAATCATTGTAAAACAGGACCGTCGAGTATATATATGGATAGAGAAATTTGGGTTAATAAAACATAAACCATATGCAAACAGCATACTACCAAGGTGCACTGGTAAAGTGACATTTAAAAAAAACAATACAAATATTAACGAAAATAGATGAGGAAACAAAGCCAAGTATTTAATACTTGCTGGCAATACTTAAACCTGGGGTAAAAGATTCGGAAGATTACAAAACATATGTAAGTTCAGTAAACAGATACGTTTAAAAGTTCCAGCTACTAGGCACCGCCAAAACTAACACATCGCCAAAACTAACACTAAAACTAACACATCGCCAAAACTAACACCAACACTAAAACTAACACTAAACTAACACTAAAACTAACACTAAAACTAACACATCGCCAAAACTAACACCAAAACTAACACACCGCCAAAACTAACACGGTGGGGGGCAGGTAAGTACTTTTTGACGGACCGTCTTTTTAAAAATCTACTAAAAATCAGGTAATTATCCAATCAATACGAAATTTTCAGCGATTATTAAGAGAAAAATGAACTTTGTAGCAGTGTACTTATTTTTCATAAACAATATTTACATATATATATATATATATATATATATATATATATGCTTATAACCCCCCTTGTTTTGAGGGGGTTCCAAATATGCTTGAAATAATCATCTGAAACCGAACAAAACATATTGTGTTGTTGTAAGGGATGGGATTATAGATTAAAAAAAAACAAAAAAACTTGTTTGCATACCTTATTTTGATGTCTGAATATCAGAACTTCGAATGTGTTTAATTATCCCGCTTTTGAGTTTTGTGAGTGTGGAATTCGGTAAATATGTTAAGTATAGGCACCGCTAAAACTGGGGGGGGGGGGGCAGGTAAGTACTTTTTGACGAACCGTCTTTTTAAAAATCTACCAAAAATCAGGTAATTATCCACTCACTACGAAATTTTCAGCGATTATTAAAAGAAGAATGAACTTTATAACAGTGTACTTATTTTTCATAAACGATATTTATCTATATACTTTTTTGCTTACACCCCCCTTGTATTGAGGGGGTTCCAAATATGCTTAAAATAATCATCTGAAACTGAACAAAACATATTGTGTTGTTGTAAGGGACAGGATTATAGATTAAAAAAAAACAAAAAAAAACTTGTTTGTATACCTTATTTTGACGTCTGAATATCAGAACTTCGATTGTGTTTAATTATCCCGCTTTTGAGTTTTGAAGTGTGAAATTCGGGGAATATGTTAAGTAAAATAATTAATTTAAGTTAAGCGAAACAAAAAAAAATTAATATTCATACGAAAAAAGCCATTTTAAAATTTTTGATAAATAAATTAACAATTATTTTTAGCGAGCCGAATAATGCATGACCATTATTATTTTTTTTTTTTACACAGTGATCACCACTTATCAAGGCCCGGAAGCCATTCAGGGATAAGGGTTATTGCAAGTACATTACGTTAGTGTGGAGATTTGATGACGTGTTTACTTAAGGGAGCGGTTCATTAGGAATTTGTTAACGTTGGACTAGTCCGGTGGGAAGCATACAGACGGAACAGAGTTCCACAGGCGTGCAGTTCTAAGAAAGAAGCTTTGTTCATGGAATCCACGTTTTGATTTACGCACAGATATAGAGTGGGGGAAATTTTTCACAGTGGATTCAGCTAGACGGGTGTTTTTCGTGAAAGATTGGCGAGGGGGGACCAGAGATTGGAGTTCAGATGAGCACCTGCCATGGAAATAACGATAAAACAAGGATAGGCTCGCAACGTCTCTTCTGTGGGAGAGAGGTTGCAGGGTAGAGAAAAGGGCATCCCCCACTTAGCCACGAAGTCTATTTTGTACTCTGTCAAGGCAGGATAGGCTGTTTTAGCAGCTCCTGCCCAGATATGGCAACAGTATTCCATTCTTGGACGTACTTGGCTTTTATATAGATAGAGAATTGCATCAGCAGTGAGATATCTTCTGGAGCGGTAGAAGCATCCTACCATTTTTCCAGCGACCTTGGCAACAGACTTGATGTGCGTGTTCCATTTAAGATCAGGAGTAAAGGTCAAGCCCAGAAGCTTGTCAAAACACGGGGCCTCACCCAGACGAGAGCCATCCATCACAATTGATGCCAGATGGGGATCAGAGCGTTGATGATGTAAGGATAGGAGTTTGGTTTTGGATGCATTAAAGGTAACCAGCCACGTCTTCCCCCACTGAACCACGCGCTCGAGATCAGAGGAGAGAGAATCAGAGAGAACTTTGTCATTTACAGCCTTTGATGTATTGCCGTAGATGGTCGTGTCATCAGCAAAGATGTCAACGAATGATTTAAGTATGTGTTTAGGGAGGTCATTGATGTAGATCAGGGAGAGAGTTGGGCCCAGGATTAACCAGGATGACCATTATTAAACAGGACATGCTTTGAAGAATCGATACAAAAAAAAATTCGATAAATATTGTGCCCTTTGTGTTAAAAATATCATCATTTTTTCGATCCCGTTTGAAAACGTTTGCCGCCTTTCGACTACGGTGCACCAAACGCGATGAAATAATTTTTTTTATTCTGCTTTAAATTGCCCTCCTCCCCATTTTGGAGAGCCTGACCCCCACACACATACACATTTAAAACCAAACTCATACAAATGGTCACCCGTCTGGTACTGGCCAGCCTCAGCGTTAATAATACATTGAAATTTTTGTCACTGAAAAATAAGCTTGTTTTTTTTTTTTTGGGCTTTTTGTTCTTCCGTAGTTTGATTTTTATCAAGTACAAATGTAAACAGGGTAATCAAATCGACTCGAAGTAACTGGTTGCCTATATAAATAAGTGGAATTATTTGATATCCAGGTACTTATATTATAATATTTTTGCATATTCTCATAGAAAATCACCCGAAATCTTAGACAAGAAATAAAAAAAATTAATTCTTTCAAAAACCTTCCTTTTTTAACTATTTATATACTTTTTTGTGCAAAACAAAAAACGTCAATTGTTAACTTTTGGGGAAAATTTAACATTTCAAATTTAATTAAAAATAGTAGAAAAAGTTTTACATTATTCTGCTTTCTATATGATAAAATTCAGGGTTTTATCTTTCTGGAAAAAAAAGTTACTCAGAAATAATGGATTTTAATAAATATAATTTCGTTTTAAAAAACAACAACAACTTGATTTTTCGGACATTTTGGGCGGTGCCCAAGTTAAACGATATAACGTCCAACATATTTAAATGTTTAATATTCATAATAGGTTTACTCCCCGCATCAGAAAAAGAAATGAGGCCCCGGTTACTAAAAGATGGAGCTGAATCAAAACATTACTCTAAAAAAAATAACAGAACAATACCAATGAATTCTAAACTTAAGAGTTAACAACGCAAAAACCAAAGAACATGATATAGCAAATTGTCACGCGATGAAGTACAAAACACGCGGTAAGGAAAATCTTATTTTAAAATAGGTTCGTGTTACGGTTGTGTGGAATTACATTTATATCAAGACTGTCTGTTTAAAAACAAAAATAAAATGTCTTTGCTTGTGGATTTAAACGACATATAATCTCCCACAGTATGTACAAATAATTTTTGTTTTTAATTTGAGTGGGATAAAAATAAAATAAAAGTATAAACGTCGTATTGTAATAGAGCGAAATCGCGCGTATGGCAGCAGCAGCAACAACAGCCAACGTATGAAAAAGACATTCGTATTTAAAATACCAGTGTTGTAGCTACCATCGAAGCAGCTCCGTGGTATTGTGTTTCACAGACTAAAAGTTCTTGGAATAAACTATGATTATGGAAGCCTTGATTAAGAGCAGGTACACTGAAGAAGAAATTAATTTTTACAGTGGTTGTAGCTAGACAATGATTTACAGGATGAATCAAAGATTGGAGCTCAGTCGAGCATCTACCATCAAAACAAACAATGAATGAATGGTTAGTAAAGTCGCTTCTGTGAGAAAGCGGCTTCGTAAAAGATTAGAGTTCAACCCCCACTAAAGTTTGAAGTCGATTTTATACTCTGTCATGACAAGAGAGGGCGCTCTGAGTGCAACAACCTCCGACCTAGCAACAATACTCCATCTTAAGCCGTTTCACTCTCTTATACTCCTCTTGTACAGCTAAGTATTGACATCTTTTCTGGGACAGAAACATCACCCATTAGAAATGAGGACTGAGGGACAAGAAAGGAGAAGCGAGAGTTACTGGAGCTGCCGATAACACATCCACTGCATTATTTACTCTCCATTTTAAAAAAATGGTAAGAGCGACTTATTTATATCTACTTAGTATAAGTCCTTTGCCCATCCCCAATTTAGAATAGAATTTGAAGATAGTCTCCCCTCCCATATTAATCCGTGGAAGTAGAATGTTCCAACTATTTTTTCCAGCAACCTTAGCAACATAAAATTGTGCAAGCCTTCCACTTTAGGTCCTATGTAACAATTTGTGATAAAGCAGGATTTATTGCAATTTCTAGTATGTGAAAAATAGAACGACAGGTTTCATTTTGGCAGCTGAAATTGAACAAGCAACAAAATATTCGGCGTCAAAAAGAAGAAGATTGTAGCGTTCTACATTACGACACATTTGATTTTTTCAGTTACTCTTTGATAATTACTTATTACTGTGTGCGTAAAAAGATTAGTTTAATAAGTTGAAGTACAATTGAGCATTAAACAATCTATACTTCTATAAATTTACTTTTTTTTCTGCGTGTGTGTTGATATCCATATAAAATACCCCCCCTTTTCAATCTATTTTAAAAGAAAACTACATATATATGGGTCGTGGAACTGCGTTCGTCTGCAAAATATCTAGCTAATTTGTATATTCTTTTAAACATTCATTTTAATTAATTCCCTATTATTTTTTTACGGTTTTCTTATGGGGTTGATCATCTTTAGTTAATTATTGCGTGTAATTATATTAATATAGATATACTACATGCTTTATACTTGCGTAATATTTGCGTAAAAAGGTTATACTAAATACAAACCTCTTTCTATATATACTCCTGTCTGAGTATATATATTTATTTCCAAAAATGCCCACCAAACTCCTCTGTCAGGTTTTGGTCTACAGACATGAAACTACATATATAGTGTATTCGAACCCATGCGAAACTTTATATTTGGGTTTTAGCCGGGGAAAATTGGTACAAAGAGTGAAAATTAAAAAAAATGAAGTTTGCCAGGTGAAGGTCGACCGAAAGCATTACCAATATGCATGCGTAACATAATAGCTATTGGTCTACGTTTTAATGTTTAGCTTTGCAGTAAACATGTCTTCATAGGTCAGTCATTGACGTCAAAGGAAAAAATAAATCGTAAACTAAACGTTTAGGTTTCGATTCTGGGTGGTAGTGCACACGTCATTTTTTTTTTTAACTTTTTAAATCATTACTATATATTGAGTCCAATATAAATGATGATAAATACGAAATCTGCATTAATAAAAATATCATATTTAAGCGTATTTCACGACCGAACATAAAGCCTGCTAGTATTCAATAATAAACAGAAATGAAAGAAATAAGTCATTCATTAATAAAACAATATTTACTCATTTATTGTTTCGTGAAAACTGCATTTGAAATTAGATTTATCTAAAATAACATTTTAATATTCCCCGATAATTTCCGCTTTAAAAAAATATGTTATTCATTTAGAGTTTTTTTTGTATTATTCAATCTTCGTATTTTGTTCTTGGGCGCCATTTTAACATTGGTTATTCAACTGTGATGACAATTAAAAGAGGCAAAGAAAAATGGACGACAAATGTTTTTAAAAAAATAATTTTCGCTAAAAGAAACCACACAAGTGCCATTCATGTGTTTATCGGGCGTCAGTTTGTGAACGAAGCCGTAAAGTTCTGTTGTATAAAAACAAAAGGGATATCTCCAACATGCATCCATTCAACATGTGTGGTTAATGATTAAAAAGGCTATTTCAAAGTTCAGCGTAACAAACGGACCTACTGACGGACAGAGCGCTCTATAAAAATACGTTGACACATCTGATATAACATGCAAACAAAAATACTATGCCAAACCTGGCACGGACAGATTAAAATTATATTTAAGCATATAACATATCTATCTATACTCTTATAAATTCGTTTTTCTTTTGTGTGTATTGATATTTATAATAAAACCCCTCTTTTCAATTTATTTAAAAAGAAAATACAATTTTCTTATATATAGGTTTTGGAATTACATTCACTAGCAAAAGATCTAGCTAATTTGCATATTCTTCAAAAATATTCATTTTAATTAATTCTCTATTAGTTTTTTTTTATGGGATGATCATCTTTAGTTAACTACTAGCATGGGTGCCCGGCGTTGCCCGGGTATTTGGAGGTGTGGAGGTGTATGTTGAGCAAAAAAAACAAAATAGTCAATTTTTTTAACCTGACTCCTATTATGACCCTTTAAAAATTATTGTTTTGTGCTCAAATCAAGTTATTAAGTTAGACCCATGTCCAAGGAACCTATATCTAAAATTTCAAGTGTTTAGACTCAAAATTGTCGGAGGAGTTTGGTAGAGTTCTCAAAGGTCAAATCGTTGAACTTTGATCCCCTAATCGCTAAATGTCTGGTCGAAAACCGATTACATCGATTTTCCCAAATCTCAGTACTATGCATCTCAAATTTCGAGTCTGTAAACTTAAAATATCTATATATTATATAAAAGTGACCGTGTCTGTGTATGTCTCTGTGTGTGTGTTTGTGTGTGTATATTTCCCTACGCAATTACTCTGTCAATTTTAAGTCTACATACTCGAAATTTGATATACTGGGTACTGAGATTTGGGAAAATCTTTGTGATCTGTTTTCAGTCAAAAATTTGGCTGTTAAGGGGTCAAAGTTCAACGATTCGACCTTTGAGAACTCTACCAAACTCCTCCGACAATTTGGGCTCTAAACGATTGAAACTGTAGATATAGATTCTTTAGACAAGGATCTAACTTAATTACTTGATTTTAGCTCAAAACAATAAATGTTAAGGGGTCACAATAGGGGTCAAAGTTTGAAAAAATTGACCGCTTTTTTATTTTTATTTGCTCAACATACACCTCCAAACACCCGGGAAACGCCGGGTTGAAATGCTAGTATATATATAAAAATGATCGTCTGTCTCTGTGTGTGTGTGTGTGTGTGTGTGTGTGTCTGTCTGTGTGTCTGTGTGTCTGTGTGTGTCTGTGTGTACATTTCCCTACACAATAACTCTGTCAATTTTAAGTCTACAAACTCGAAATTTAATACACAGTGTAATGAGATATGAGAAAATCTTTGTAATCCGTTTTCGGACAGAAATTTAGCCATTAAGGGGTCAAAGTTTAACGATTCGACCTTTGATAACTCTACCAAACTTCTCCGCTAATTTTGAGTCTAAACACTTGAAATTTTAGATATAGGTTCCCTGAACATGGATCTAACGTAATAACCTGACTTAAGCCCAAAACAATAAATGTTAACGGGTCATAATAGGGGTCAAAGATTAAAAAATTGACCTTTTTTTGGCTCAACATACTCCTCCAAATACGCGGCAACGCCGGGCTAAAATTTAGCATATATATATGCATATAAATTCCATTTAAAACGTACGAGTGATATATACGTTCAAGTCTGTTTAAAAATAAAACGACCGTGATCCGAAAGATTCTTGTTCATTCAATTCTCAACGATATTAAGAGTTCAATTGCCCGTTACTTAAGATTTCTATTCAGTCATGACTGCTGGGACGAGAATAACCTATTCCCGTGGATTAACAACAGCGAGTTCTAAATGATGGGAGGGTGGGCGTTACTTATTTCGCTCGAATAGTCCACTTATTTTTTATTTTCACTTTCTAATACTGAATGCTTTTCAAAGGGGTATTATGCAAGTACTAATTCTCTGAGTAGTTTGGATGAAGCGACCTACGATTGAAATCTAGTCTCCCGGTAGAAAACTGTCTCACCATTATACTAAACTGACCAGTTACAAATGAGCGTAAGCATTGGTATGTATAATTTTTCTCTATGTTAAAAAGTGCAGCTTTTATTGAAATCTTCGGTATATGAAGTAATAAAAGCAGATGGTACCCCGTGTTGAACCTTCTAAAAAAGCACACGACGAGCTATAACTACTATTAACTATGCCCCCCACTCTTTATCGGTGCCTAAATCTAAACGCATAGTTTAACCCTTATCCCCGAGTGGCCATTGGGCCTTGATAAGTGGTGAACTCCATGTAAAATAAAAAAATAAATAAATATTTTATGAATATGCTTTCTTTCCTAGAACTGCCCGCCTGTGGTACACTGTTTCGCTGGCCTGCTTCCTGGTCGACTGCAATATGCTAGCATTCAAGTCCAATGTAAACAAATTCTTGCTGAGGCGTCCCCTTAAATAATCAAATTCTACCCAATTTACACCATTATCTATTACGACATAACCACCTAACATTGATTAAGTAGCCTTCCTTTTGTAAGAAAAAAGTGTTTTTGACTCGTTTCGCGCCTCGAAATTTTCTTCATTGTTAAAGAATATGTGTTCTCATATTTGACTTGATTACAAAAATAAACTCGATATCACTGAAAGAAAATGAAATAATTGAAAATTTATTTTACAAGGGAGTCAACACTTACCAAGGTCCGAAGGCCACTCGAGGATAAGGGTTAATGAATGTAAGGTGGTAGAGCAACAATCGTAAATGGTGTAAGTTGGTTAGAATTAGATCATTAAGGGAGACGATCCAACAAGATCCGTTTTATATTGGACTTTAAGGCTCTCATGCTGCAGTCGGCCGGGAAGCATGCCAGCAGAACAGTGTTCCACAGGCAAGCAGTTCTAGGAGAAATTTCGTACGTGAAATCTACGTTTAGATTTAGGCACAAATAGAGAGTGAAGGTAATTGTTGATAGTGGTTGTAACTAGTCGGTGGTTTTTGTGAAAGTTTGGCAAGAGGGGCTATAGATTAGATCTCGGACGAGCACTTGTCATGAAAATAACAATAGAGCAGAGATAAGCTTGCAAGGTCTCTTCTATGAGAAACAGGTTGCGGGGAAAAGAAAATGGAATCACTTATTATGTTTAAAAGCCGGTTTTAAACTCTATCAAGGCAAGATAGAGCGCGTCAATGAACTCCTGTCCAGATGTGGCAACAGTATTTCATTTTTGTATGCACTAGGCTCTTATATAGATTGAAGATTGCATCGACAGTGAGATACCTACTGGAGCAGTAGAATGATCCAACCATTTTTCCAGCAATCTTGGCAACAGATTTGATGTGTCTGCTTCATTCCAGATCAAGAATGAAGGTCAGTCCCAGAAGCTTATCAAGACATGGTGCTTCTCCAAGACGAGAACCATTCATTTTAGTTTGGGCCTGATAGGTGCCAAAATGGTTATAGTGAAAAGAGAGAGCCTGGGTTTTTGTTGCATTAAAATTTACCAGCCACATTTTCCCTATTGCACCATGTGCTCAAGATCAACAGAGAAAGAACCAGAAAGATCTTGGTCATTGCTAGCCTAAGAAGTGTGGCCATACATCGTAATATCGTATGCATTAAAGTCTACGAATGATTTAAGTATGTGATTTGGAAGATCATTGATGAAGATCAGTAAGAAAGTTGAGCCAAGGATAAAACCCTGACAGATGCCAGCGTTGAAACTATGAGCTTCTGATTTCTTCCCATCGACGATTACTCTTATGAGCTTATCAGAGAGAAAGGATTTAATAATCAGGGGGACATTTCCAGCTATTTTATAGCTGGCAATCTTTTGAATTAGACTTGTATGTCATACGCTATAAAAAGCATTTGATATGTACATATAACAAAAATAAACAACAGATTGAATAATGAAATCGATAGTATTTTTGTATTTCAATCCCGTATAAAATATAAAATATTTCCTGTTTTAGTGTTTTCATTGTTAATCCTTAGCTTATTTTAATTAGGTAAATGTTCTATAATAATGTCGAGATGATCCATATTACTTATTAATTTGTTTAAAGATTTTGTTTTACTTGGATTATTCTAACTACTGTTCCCATCATGACTGTTAACCTCTGACTTTTCCAAGTGTTCATTGTCGAACTCGGGAATCTTTTTATCAAACTCGTGAATCTTACTGACGACCTCGGGTGTACGCATAAAATTTCGACCTGAACTCTTTATTTAATCTACGGGGGGTAGCATGCTCTGGTTCTGTCAGATACGACTGGGTAGAAGTCTTAAGTAATTGGCGACTTTCGCACAGGTTTGAACCTTCAACCTCCGGAAGAGTGGCGCTTACAAGTGATGCATTATATTAACTGAATGTATCCTAAAAATGATTTCTCATATAATATATAAGAAAACAACATACAAGTAATTTTAAAAGTCTACGCAAATTTTTCTTGATTTTTTTCAGTTACCGTGACCCTTATACAACACAAAATAACTGATATTTCAAAATAAAACGTGACATACAGACCATCTGACCGACAAACGAAGCCTTGTTAAGGATTGCGAGAACGTGTCTGCAAAACAGAATCTTTACCATGAAATGTAAATCTATTCATGCCATGAGATGTCGCATTTTCACTTCATGTTTTATAAGATACGTAAATTATCATTTCATGATATCCCGTTTTAATTTATTCTTTATTAAAAATAGTATCGAATGTTTACTTCTTTTTTAGCTTCATTTATTTTCAAATTTGATCATTAAGTTTTTTTAAAAAATGTTATGTTAAAAATTTTTTTTTTATCCTTAAATTAAAATAATCTAACCTTTCGGCGTTATTCGCGTTTAAATGATATGGCACATAAAATTTTCACACACACACACACACACACACACACACACACACACACACACACACATATATATATATATATATATATATATATAGAGAGAGAGAGAGAGAGAGAGAGAGTATTCAATAAATTTCCACACTTTTTGTACGTGCACTTTTATTGATAGTACACACATGAAACTTTTGTGTGAGCATGTCAATGACTCTTGTCACAGATTCTTCCATTTCCTAAATTGTCTCATAACGACAGCCTCTAAGGTTTTCTTTGCGCTTACGGAATAACCAAAAATCAAAGGAAGCAAGGTCTGGACTATAAGGAGGATAGGGAACTGCTATGGTGCCCATTTTTGTCAAAAGAGTCTGTGACATGGATGGAGTTGTGGACTAGTGCTTTATCCTGCTGGAAAGGCCACTGACTCGAGTATAAGAGTGCTGGCTTCTTCCGACGTAATCTTTTTCTGAACTCCCTTCAAATTTTCATATAGTATTCCTTTTTGATTGTCTGTCCATTGGAAACCTAGAACATGTAGATCATATTGTCAAAAGTATCCTCATAATTTTCTGGGTGGATTTGCTCTGTCGTGCCTTCTTCGGTCTAGAATAGCTCGCATGCTTCCACTGGGAACTCTGTCTTTCGGTCTCTGGGTCATAACAGTAGATCCATCGTTCATCGCAGATCAGCAGAGCACCAAGAACGCCATTTCCCTGCTATCATTACAACGTCTTTTTTTTCTGATATTCTCTGAGAACCCCTTGGACAAACTTTGTGCAAATCTTCCGCACCTTCACTTCCTCAGAAATAATTGCGTGAAAAGTAACATGGAAGTCTTTATTTGACCAATCAACTCTGGTACTCTGACTTCCTTAATCCTACTACATCTCTCATCATCTCTCACAGACTCCCTGCGTTCATCGATGCTCAATTCATGCAAGATGATCCAAAAGTAGTCTGAAGCATTCCATACGTTTCTGTGGTATTTTATTTTCAAGTTTAAAATAGAATTTTATTGCATATCGTTCTTCTACAGTGTCGTCACATCCACATTGCATTTTTCACATTCACCAGCTGTGACAATGAGGCTTTATTAGAGCTGTAGCTGTTTAGTTGAACCTGAAATCATAGAAAACGGTCACTCGTAAATGTTGAAGGGCCAAAATCAGGGTCAAAGTTAAAAAAAAAACACGGTTAAAACCGATAAATGTGTAGATAGATAGAAGGAAATATAGAAGGAAATGAAATACAAGTAAATACCTTTGAATTTATAAATGGAAGTTTGTTTTCTACCCCCTCACATCTCACACAGGCATTTAAATGCTTTAATCATTTTGTTTCTTTTTGTATTTGGGAGGATTTCAGTAAGTATTATCTACTTATAGATTTTTTTTTTTTTTTTTTTGCTTAATTATTCCGTTGGATTAACTCCCTCTACTACGATTGTATTTAACTGAAATTTAATCCTGTCCGATCAGTTAGTCATCATGTGCTGACTGTTTGGCTCGAGGCAGAAATACGATTCATTTTCATACATAACACAATTTAGTCTTCAATTAAAACTTTTTTTATCCTTCAATGTCTTTAAATCTGCAGTTTCCGCCTTTCAACCTCTGTCCTCATTTACGTAGTTCTACACCTAGTCACATCTCTCTTTCTCTCTCTTGCTCTCACTCTCTCTATCTATCTCCCTCTCTCTCTCATATCTATTTCTATCTATCTATCTATCTATCTATCTACTATTATATAAAAGAAACTCTGTCTGTGTGTGAGTGAGTTCCTTATGGAATCGAAAACGGATGGGTCGATTTTTATGAAATTTCACACGAAAGTAATATCTGTGCCTGGCAGTGTTCTTGGATATGGTTCGTATCGGAATGTCTCCGATAAGTATCTATAATCAATAATTGAATTAATCCAATAAAAGAAGGAACACGTGAGTTTGTCCAACCCCTTAGACAGCCTAACATCGCACGTGCATTTGAGAAGTTTTATTACCACACAAGCAGAAAGGCCCGGTATATAAAATCAACTGTACTCTTTTTATATGACAGAAGCGCGTTCAAAATAAATGTGCCTGTAAAAAACGCAACTGAATACTTGACTTTTTACATTTTTTACTTCAATGCAAACCATTATCACCGCACAAGCAGGTAGGTTTGGTATATAAAATTGGCAATAATTTCCTTGATATGACAGGGGTGCGTACGAAACGAATGTTTTTGTTTAGAGCACAATGGAAGTATGATACTAGACTTTTACATTTTAGACTTTATTTCAATAAATCTTTTTTTTAAATTTTTTTAATTTTTTAATTATTTCAATAAATCTTTTTTTTTAATTTTTTAATTATTTCGATAAATCTTTTTTATTTTTAATTATTTCAATAAATCTTTTTATTTAATTTTTTTATTATTTCTATAAATCTTTTTTATTTTTTTTATTATTTCAATAAAACTTTTTTTTAAATTTTTTATTTATTTCAATAAATCTTTTTTTTAATTTTTTAAATATTTCAATAAATCTTTTTTTTAATTTTTTAATTATTTCAATAAATCTTTTTTTTAATTTTTTAATTATTTCAATAATTTTTTTAATTACTTCAATATATCTTTTTTTTAATCTTTTAATTATTTAAATGAATTTTTAAAAATTTTTTTAATTATTTCAATAAATCTTTTTTTTAATTTTTTTATTATTTCATTGAATCTTTTTTTAATTTTTTCATTATTTCAATAAATCTTTTTTTAATTTTTTAATTATTTCAATAAATCTTTTTTTAATTTTTTTAAATATTTCAATAATTTTTTTTTTTAATTTTTTATTTATTTCAATATATCTTTTTTTTAATTTTTTAATTATTTACAATAAATCTTTTTTTTTAACTTTTTAATTATTTCCATGAATAATTTTTTTAATTTTTAATTATTTCAATATATCTTTTTTTTAATTTTTTAATTATTTCAATAAATCTTTTTTTTTAAATTTTATATTATTTCAATAAATCTTTTTTATTTTTTTTAATTATTTCAATAAATCTTTTTTTTAATTTATTAATTATTTCAATACATCTTTATTTTAATTTTTTAATTATTTCAATAAATCTTTTTTTTTTAATTTTTTAATTATTTCAATATATCTTTTTTTTATTTTTAATTATTTCAATAAATATTTCATTTTAATTTTTTAATTATTTCAATATATCTTTTTATAAATTTTTAATTTATTTCAATAAATCTTATTTTTGTATTTTTTAATTATTTCAATAAATCTTTTATTTTAATTTTTTAATTATTTCAATAAATCTTTTTTTTTAATTTTTTAATTATTTCAATAAATCTGTTTTTAAATTTTTAATTACTTCAATAAATCTTTTTAATTTTTTTAATTATTTCAATAAATCTTTTTTTTTTAATTTTTTAATTATTTCAATAAATCTTTTTTTAATTATTTCAATAAATCTTTTTTTTAATTTTTTAATTATTTCAATAAATCTTTTTTTTTAATTTTTAAATTATTTCAAAAAATCTTTTTTTTTTATTTTTTAATTATTTCAATAAATCTTTTTTTTTAATTTTTAATTATTTCAATAAATCTTTTTAATTTTTTAATTATTTCTATAAATCTTTTTTTTATTTTTTTTATTTTTTCAATGAATCTTTTTTTAATTATTTCAATAAATCTTTTTTTAATTTTTTTTTCAATAAATCATTTTTTTTAATTTTTTAATTATTTAAATAAATCATTTTTTTAATTTTTTAATTATTTCAATAAATCTTTTATTTTAATTTTTTAATTATTAAATTTTTTTTGAATTTTTTAATTACTTCAATGAATCTTTTTTTTTAATTTTTTTATTATTTCAATAATTTTTTTTTAATTTTTTTAATTACTTCAATGAATCTTTTTTTTTAATTTTTTATTTTTTCAATAAATTTTTTTTTATTTTTTTAATTATTTCAATAAATCTATTTATTTATTTTTTAATTATTTCAATAAATCTTTGTTTTAATTTTTGAATTAATTCAATAAATCTTTTTTTATTTTTTAATTATGCCAATAAATCTTTTTTTAATTTTTTTAATTATTTCAATAAATCTTTTTTTTAAATCTTTTAATTATTTCAATTAATCTTTTTTTTATTTTTAATTATTTCAATAAATCCTTTTTTTAATTTTTTAATTATTTCAATAAATCTTTTTTTTTTAATTTTTAATTATTTCAATAAATCCTTTTTATAATTGTTTAATTATTTCAATAAATCTTATTTTTTTTTATTTTTTTAATTATTTCAATAATTTTTTTTTTATTTTTTAATTATTTCAATAAATCTTTTTTTTAATTTTTTTATTTTTTAATTGTTTCAATAAATCTTTTTTTTTTTTTTTAATTATTTCAATAAATCTTTTTTAATCAACTGTAGGTCCTCTACAATGCAATGTAAACTACAATGTATTGAGGATTATCACATTGCAGGGAATGAAGCTTTGCCCCGGTGCACTGCGATGGATACCTAATTAGAGGAATCAATCGATCGATTTGATTGAAAAATTGGCGATTTTACCGATTTCAATGACAATAAGAATATGGGAGTGTGAAACATTCGTTGACAATCATTCAATACCGAGCAATGTTAGGGCTTCTTGCTAGTATACTATATTACTAGAATTTTTTGTGTTCTTCTCCATTATTGTAGCGAAATTGGGAGATTGAATATTGAACTATAAGTGAAATCAATGGTATCTACTAAACTTTCCTGTCGAAATAATGAATATATACAAAAATTAAGAAAAACGATAGGGTAGGAAAAATTATTAATAAAAGTATTTGTTGAAGACAATTAACGAAAATTGAGTTTTTCAAAAAAAAAAAAAAGAAAAGAAAAACAGACTGGAAGGTTCTAATTGTAACAAAAGACAATTAACTATATTCTAAAAACTGAAACACCCACTCTTTGTCGGTGCTTAAACCTAAACGTGGATTCCATGAAATAACCTTCTTTCCGAGAACTGCACGTTTGTGGAAATCTATCCCGCTGGTCTGCTTTACAGCTGACTACAATATTGTCATCTTCAAGTCCAACGTAAACAAGTTCTTATTGAACCGTCCTCATAAATAATCTAATTATACCAAAGTTCCACCACAAACGTTTACTACGCTACTGTATCAATGACTACAGAACACCCATTAACACTTATCCTCGAGTGGTTTCAGGGCCTTCATATGTAGCGACCTCATGTAAATACAACAAAGAATGAGTGCTTAATGCCAAACTTCTAGAGTAAATGTTGTATTGTGGCAATTACTCTATCAATCCTCTTAATCCTTAACAGTGAATCTAACAGATTGCCTAATACTTAGTTTGCTTGAACTTGTCATTAGAAAGGTCAATTTCTGCCAGATTGGCTCAGTAGTTTCTGAGAAAGCTTCTAGGGTAAATGTGGTATAGTGGTAACTAACGCTTCTAAGCCCTTACTGTGCATCGAACTGATGCTATAATACTTAGTTCGCTACACCTTGTCATGACAAAGGTTCATTCTAAACTTCAACTATATTAGTATAGTAATTTCTGAGAAAAATTGGATACGGAAAGACCCACAGACAGACAGACTAAGAAAATTTTAATATAGATAGAAAACATACGTAAGTAAGCTACGCAGAAACGTTACTATATCGTTCTCCGAATGAATTTGGTAAGATAAAATCGCAATTTAGTTCGATTGTAACGCAGTTGCATGCGCCGAACAGTACCAAATTACCTTACTGAGCATCGGAGCGGTAATTCCAGTAACAAGTAAGTGTCTGGTCATATTCTGAAGGGTCCATCACGATACGAAGATAAAAATGTAGCCAAGGAGACTTATGGTTAGCCCCTGAAGCTTTGAATGCACTTTATTTTTAAGTCGATCAAACTAATAAAATTTGCCCCTACTTACAATAAGGTGTGTGTGTGTTTTTTTACTATACAGTCCTGTAATCTATTTGTTAAATATAACCTTCATGTACACGGGTTGGATAAAATTATGGAAACACCTTGAAGCAATAGTTTTCTGATGACAACCCTTCTATGGAATCCAGCCGTGTGACGCTCGCGGTGAACAGTTTTTGTTTAAACGGGATTATACAAATGATCATTAAGCTCTGCTATGATTTTGTGTGTCGTGGTTTTGTGCCCGTTCTTCACAATCATTACAAGGGTTCTACAGTTTCTTTTTGACAGCCTCGGCTTTCTTGCACAATTTTATTCATATGAGGATGTTTTCCTTTATTTTTCATAGACTGTTATCACTTTTGAGAGGGTGCATCTCGATACGGTCATCTCTTTCGTTACAATAACACCTGTCGTCCGAACACCAACAATCTGCCCCCTTTGTAAATCTGATAGAGAAATCTCATAGGGAAGGAATTCAAACACACAGACAAATTTCCTTTCTTATTATATATATATATATATATATATATATATATATATATATATATATATATAAACTGTGTCCATCGCTTTATTGCAGATTACAAAATAATCAATATTTCAGTAAATATAAGTTATAAAAAGCTGAAAATTACACCATCCAAGGACTGTATAAGGTGAGATAAATCCTAAAATTTCATCAAAATTCATGTTATATTTAAAAAGTTATGTTATTTTTTTAATATTCACAGTTTATATATATATATATATATATATATATATATATATATATATATATATATATATATATATATATATATATGGCAACCTGGGGTAATTCCATACCCACTCGGATGAAAAGTCGTTCAGTTAAAGGGAATAATTGAATGCTTTAAGAAACTCTTCTGAAGAAGATGCGTTTGTAGGTGACTTCCTCTGAAAGTATTGCAGTTGCCTCTGCTGTTTATAGTGAACATTAATTGATTTAGCGGCACAATTAAGAGCTATCCTGAAGTAAGCACAACAATTCCAATTTTCAGTCATCCTTATACTTATACTTATGTACTCTCTATTGTTCTAAATTTGTTATTTACTGTGATTAATATATATAAAAAAAAAAACAAGAAAGAAAATTAAAAATAGTTTAGGAGTGCTCTGATATTGAATTTATGCTTTGTAATTTATGGAATTTCGTAAAAGATTCCAGCACATAAACTAATGGGTGCCTAACAGGAAACAGGCTTCCTTTATACATATTTCAGCCTCTCCCGCGATTTCTTACCAGTGAAATTGCGATTATTTGATATTTTGTCAATCCTAAGAAGACTATAAACGATTTGTTCATGAGTTAATTGACACAAATGCTGACTAGGTCTGAAAGAAACAGACAAAGATCTATCAAAATTCAGATTCAATGGAGAGAACCTGACTTCAGCTGAATGTCTGCAAAGATTTAAAAATTGACGGAGAAGAGAATGCAGCAAACAAAAGGGAGGCCAGGATCTCAAGAGCGAAGAAGAGAATGCAGCAAACAGCGATGTCAGGGGAGGAGGGTAGAAAGGCTCAGGATACCGGTACGAGAAGGTAAAAAGTAGTAATGGACAGACAGATACTGACATCACAGAGCTATAAAGGAACAGTGGTTACCCAGATAGTGATGGTGACTCTGAATGGGTTCCTTCCAAAGAGCAAACATTTTAAGAGTGTATTTGCTGCTATGAAGTAAGGTTTGTGCAGTTTTTCTTTTGTAAAATGCAATTGAAAGTTCAATATTCTCTCTTCACCTATTTTCGCTTTTATAGGTATGCATATACTATGATATTAAATAAATGCTCAGTTTACTGGTTGGCTTTATTTCTATCTTAATATGTTGATATTTCCCACATTCTGCAATTCTCAAACGGAGGCTATGGAATTACACCATTTTCATATGTATTCAATGATTTTTATTTTTTTCAAAATCAAATTTTCCACTTTTCTGTTTGATTCTATTAGATCTTGGTCTGTTGTATGAAAACTGAACTGGTTGTAGTTTTTTTTTAATCTATATCAAGAGTTGATATGTCTTACCTAAGAATCAGAATTCAACAAATAAAAAATATGGTATGGAATTGTCCCAGGTTACCCTATATATAATTCCTTGTTTTCCTTTCCCTCGTCCCTAAAATAATCTTTTGTCTCGCCGAACTAATGCTTTTTCCTTGCTGCAATCCAATCAAGCGTAATCGTATTTTTTTTCCGTAGAAAGATCTTCTACCTAAAGTGGTCTTTGTCAGGTGTACGACAGCTGTGACGCGCATTATTCTCTCTCTCTCTCTCTCTCTCTCTCTCTCTCTCTCTCTCTCTCTTTGTTTTTTTTTTCTTTCTGTCTATCTATCTCTATCTCTATATATCTATCTATTACATTCTAGCTTTCCAAGACACATACGTAAACTTATGCACACCCACATGCGCACGCATACACATACGCAGACATGAACACATTTTTACAGAAATAGCGAGTGCATCTGATGTTCTCTTGCATTGAGTATATACTAGTGTACACTCTGTTAAAAATATATATCCATGCTTCGCCAGTGTTCTGACTAGCTATTTATATTACTAGAATTTTCCTGTGAAATCACAGAACTACGCCATTAATTTGATTTTTAATATACAAATTATCATATTTTTCTATCTTTAAATAGAAACAATTATCATTGATTTTCTTTTTATTTAAGATTGGATGATTCCGAATTCATTTTGTGTCGTGGCAAAAATCTGAAGTGATTGCTTGACTTTTTACCTTGCTTTCACGCTTCCCGTGTTCACTTGTAATTGTTTCTCTCCCAGAGATATAAAAGACCACGTGCTTTATTTGATATATTTTGCCTACATTGAATTACACGAACACACACCAGATATATATATTTATATAATTATTGTTATTTTATATATCTACATGAAATTTTAGTTATCTATTTACAGTATTTATTTTGACAGTACTCGATACGTCAATAGAGCTAGGTAGTAAGGTTTGAAATATATATGGTAATTAAGCCACAAAGGGTTTTTTTCGCGTTTCATCTCCCTGAGGAATCCATCAGGGTATTGCATGTTGCTTCGTGTTTTTAGTCGCGTGCAAGCGACTCTATAAGTCACTCCGTCGGTCGGTCGGTCGGTCGGTCCGTAACACTTTTGTGCTTGGCCTCAAAGGTCTGTTGATGACGTTCTTAGCTTTTTAAGCTTTTCGGTGGGGGAGCAAATAAATACCAACCCCACACATAAGCCCGTGGTCAATGTAAGGGCAACCCTTCATACCAATTGTCACTATCCAGCTCCCCTACTCCCCGGGGAGTTGGTCCCCATTTCCTCTTCACTCCTCACATTAAAAATCGGCCTCGTGCCTAATTTGCTCGGTGGGAGAGCAAATAAATACCCTTTTCTTGGCCTTTTGGTCAAGATCAAAGTGTAGTATCTGTTCTTACTACATGCTGTACTTATTGTGATATAACGTGGGGGATCACTTTTCTGTATTAATTTAATGTAAAATGATCACCCATTTTACAACCAGTTAGTCTCAAAGCCATTCAAGTCATTCTCCAGATAATTCAAGTTGTTTTTGAAGGATTCCAGTTATTTTTTAAGCATTCAAGTCATTCTTAAGGTCATTCAATTCATCAAGTTCATTAAAGTCATTCTAAGTCATTTACTTTTTATTTATTTAAGTCATTTCAGCCCATTTTTCTGTCATTTTAGTTTCTCTTCGAGAATTTCATGTCAATCTTACATTCACGCATTCATTCATTATACGAGAGAATGCGACTAATGGCTATCGGCCTTGTAATATATTATCAAGGTATTGAGTTTGCCAGTCAGCAAATCAAATTCTTTGTTATTCATACACCCATTTCAGGCAAGTATTCACTTGATCTTTAATTACACGTTTGGTCTCGCTTGGATCATTTTTCTCTTTATTTGTATGTTGGGAAGAGACCTAGTTTTAATCTAGATGTTCTTCACTTACATTTTATTTTATACTTGTGTGTTTGTTTATGTATTTTCTTCCTAATTTATTATTATTATTATTATTATTATTATTAGTATTATTATTAGTATTATTATTATTATTATTATTATGTTTGTTCTCGTTTTTATTATTATTTATTCATTTTTGTATGCAAGTATTGTTATCTTAAGGTAAAGTTTGTGTTGTGTATACATAGGTTTGTTATTTCACTCTTGCAGTTTAAAAGTTTTGAAGTTCTTTAACGTTTACGATTAATAATTTGTAATTCAAACATAGTTTATACGGGTTATCTAAGATTGTACATGTGATGACCGGCTCTACTATTTTCCAAAGAGATACTAAAATTTGCTTCTAACCAAAAGACAAGTCACTTTTTTATTTGCCGAATACGCATTTGTATCGATTACATATACACTCGTCATTTTGTGCATGTTAAATAAAAATACACATGTATTTGCTGTCAAACAAGAGAAAAAAAAACCCAAAACAATATTGTATATTTTGATCAAACATGTTTTGATAAAATAATAATGTCAAAATACCAAAAAATGTATATTATGATTTGATGCGTCTTACAAGATAGGTGCGATTGCAACCGTAACCTGATATCATCTCTTTCTTGTCTGTGACCCCGCTTGCTAGCCTCGCATTTGAATATCGTCATCATGATAATGATATATGATCATTGTTGTAATAGTATGAGAAATGAATTCTTTTTATCATATATATATATATATATATATATATATATATATATATATATATATACGTCAAAAACGACATTATTTTTGCACCAACCTAATTTTGACGTTCAGCAGTTCTTCACCGAAAGAAAACCAACGAAACGTCACCTAAGAAAGGAACCCCCCCAAGGGCCCAGTGCTCTTTGCACGCATCCAGTGAACGTCTGGTTCCTGTTTTCTTTCTTTGATCTTTCTATCCTCCTTGACTGTTCACGAATATTTGGTGTGATAGACACACGTTAAAGTTTTCATGATGTTTATGTAAGTTTTTCTTTGCAAAGTAATGTTTAAATATATGCAATAAGTATAACACTCTGTACTTCGAAGAAAGACGGTTCAACCCGACAAGTGTGCAGGCCGACCTAGGGCAGGGTCGTTGTGTTGTGAGCCGATAAGCGAGTTGCCACATTTTCTAGAGTTGCATGAGTTCGTTTATTCCAACAACCTGCAACAATAAAATAGAATATATTAGAGCGTACAAATTTGGTATTTAATTATACGAATACTGTCAGAATACAATAGAAATTCTATTATTATTTTTTTTTTATCTTACAGGTGTGTTTGAGAATTGGAATGGATATAAAACGTAAGTTGAAAGAATAAGCAAACACAACTTCAAAATTTACACGAGAGTTTCTTTACATGCGAAAACCTTTGGTCGAAAATGATTCACTGAAAAAAGAAGTTAATGTCTGAGTATTTGTGCAAACAAACAGCGTTCGTCTGAGTTTCACTCCTGATCGGAAGTGGAACACATACATCAAATCTGTTACCAAAATCGCTGGAAAATGTTGAATGTCTCTACTGCTCCGGTAAGTATTTCACTGCTGATGCAATCGTCTATCTGTATAAGAGCCACGGACGCCCTAAAATGGAATACCATTACCAGATCTAGTTAGGAGCTGCTCGGCACGCCATATTCTGCCTTGATAGAGTTAAAAAACAGCTTCGAAAGCTAGTAGATGATGTCTTTTTCTCTTTCCTGTAACCTCTTTCACAAAGAAGAGACCTTGCAAGCCTGTTTCCGTTCTATCGCTATTTTCATGACAAGTGCTCGACAGAGCTCTAACTTATGGCTCCTTTGCCAAGCTTTAAAAAAAAGCACTCGGTTAGCTACATAGGATTCTCGATTAGCTATATAGGATTCTCCTCACTCTCTATACGTGCCTGAATCTAGAAGCAGACCCCATAAAGAAATCTTCTTTCCTAGAACTACCCGTATTTGGAACACTGTTCTACTGACCTGCTTCCCGCTTGAATACAACACGGTAGCCTTCATATCTAATGTAAACAAGTTTCTGTTAAGCTGCCCCCTAAATATAAAAATTCTACCCAATTTACACCATTAGTGATTATTAAACCACCACCTTGCATTCATAAACCCTTATCCTCGAGTGGCTTCCCAAGTAAAAAAATAACGAAAAAGAGATGCGTTTTAAATGTAATGTCTCCTATTTTTTATGCTGCCGAAAGGGGATTGCAAATTTCACTATTATGATGACTGTCCGTATGCATTTATGATATGAATGCTTCATCTCCCTGTTGCAGATATTGACGGTGTGAGACTCGAAGAAAGCAACCCTTGTCATAGACGTGCGTGGCAAGCAGAGATTACGTCATTGAATCCTGGCAAATATGCATCAAGAATAATGGTGATTGCATAATTGCGCAAAAGAAAACATTGATATATATATATATATATATATATATATATATATATATATATATACATATATATATATATATATATATAACTACTTAATTTACTCACATAAAATTAATATACGAAAGTATAGATTTATGCGTAAATTTAAGTATTTACTTCAAAAGTGCTCAATACGTAGTAAGTTATAAATTGTATATGGCTTAATCGCCATATACATTTTATAACTTACTATATATATATATATATATATATATATATATATATATATATATAAGTAATCATGTCGGGGTGTGTGTGAAAACACTCTACAAAACTTCTCTTTTAATATTTGGTCTACAGAGATAAATTTTATATATAACGTATTCAGATCTGTAGCATACTTTCGATTTCGTTTATTTATTAGGGAAGAGTTGCTGCTAAGGGGTCAAACCAAAACAGTTTTTCTTGGGTGGGTAAATCTTAAGCATGCTATTACTTTTGCACATGAGCAAAATTAAACATGCATATCTCAAAGTCACTTAATTTTTAACTTTTCGTATCCATCTCTCGGTAGCTCAGACAGTAACAACGCTGGAGAGATAAATAACAACTAAGGCTGGAGTGGATGGTAACGAAGTAATATTTTTTATAACTTTTAAAATCATTACTATATATTGCATAATAATCAATAAAGAATTGTTCCTATTATAATAACTTAGACATCTGTATGTATTAATATGTGATATTTATGCGCATATTTCGCTCGGGTAACGTCTGGCGGCCTGCTAGTTTTTAATATTTGTCTGAATGCTTGATTGCATAAACGACCACCCACAACCATATTCAAAATGGCGTTTTAAAGTGACTAGTATAAGCATCGTAGGTAATGTCTTCAACATATCATACGTTTTTTTTTTTTATTTCAATTATTAAGTGATTATCGGATTTGCTTTTATAAACAATAAACAGTGGCAGCCATCTTAATTTTTCCATTAAAACAAATTATATCGGATAACATTTCCACCGAGACACACGTAAACGTTATTTCATTTATATTCGATTGATTTTCGTTACAAAACAATACATTTTAAAACAAAAGAAGTATTATTTTGCATATGTTAACAGATAAATAAAAATATTTATATAAAGAAACAACAATAAACTAAAGTGTGCAGAGAGGAACAATAAAATTGTCGCTACAGAAAAAGACGATATGATTCCATTTCCGTTTGATGAAAACCGGTTTTCTATATTGTCTTTTTTATTGTTGCAGACTATCTTCTAGTCGGCCAGTTGTGTACAAATCCCAAGAGCGATAGGAGCCTTCTATCATGTCTGAAAGTGACACAATGTTCAAATCCGGGTGGCTCAACGTTTAAGGGCAACCCTCAACGCATTAGACGACCTACGTTTATGGTCTTTGATGCGGTTTTAAATGAGGGCCACATCATGTCACCTTAATTCTTCGAAGTCGGCTTGAAAATCAACACCAAAGTGTACCTGGATGTGCTGAAGAGTGTGGTGGCCACTGCTAAACTCTGGGTATTGCAGCAAGAATAGGTGCCGGCTCCCAAGTCCAAAGAGACTCAGACTTGGCTTCAGAAGTGCTACTGCCCCACCTCCTTCTCACTGCCCACCTCCTTTCCCGACATGGACCCGCTTGACTAATTCGTTCGGTCATACATCAAGAACATCACCAACATGACCTCCCACAACACCAAAGTCAGACTGTCGCTGCCATCCTGCAGTTTTATCGTTCTACCTTGTAATAATAAAACTATTAGACTACGGCACTTGCATTAAAATGGGTCTGTTGATTCGAAGTCACCACAAATGAATGCCATACCTTCATCGAATTTTGTGGCGTCGAACTTTGTGGCGCTTTGTCATACGAAGTTTTTTTTTCCGAAAGCGAAGGCTCCTATTTTTAACTCAAAAAATTGAAGAGCTACGAAGATCAAAGTGTTACCATTATAACGAGCGACCTTTTGTACTCCAGAATTTATTATTCTATATAGTTAGCAACATTTTTAATGCCAGGAATTTAATGACACATCTCTGCTTCTGGCGCATGGCCAGGACAGGAGTTTCTCTCTTTGATTCTCACACCATCAATATATGCGACAGAGAGATCAAACTTTCAGATCATGTTCAAGCATCATGACAATGCAATCTGTCATCCCCCCCGATCCTTTCGGGCAGAATAAAGAATAGGAGGCGTTACTTTTGGAACGGTTCTTTTCTTATTAAGATACGTAAAGTCAATCGTACAATTTGGTACATTTTACTATTATAAGAAAAAATTTACTATTATCATTATTATTATTATTATTATTATTATTATTATTATTATTGGTAAGACAAAATAATACGAATCATACATGTTTACTATAATTATTTCTCATGAAAATAAATAATACATTACCAATTAAAAAAAAGTATATTTCATTGCGTTTTAACGTTCTTTAACGTTCTTTGTATTTAAAACATTTAAAAAATTGCTCTTGACATATCTAAGGCCTTTGATAGGGTATGACATAAAGGTTTACTTCACAAGATCTCTAGCTATGGTATAGCTGGAAATGTCTTCTCAATTATTAAATCATTTCTTTCTGATAGGTTCATAAGAGTAGTAGTTGAGGGGCAAAAATCAGAAGCTCACAGTATGAATGATGGTGTCCCTCAGGTGTCCATCCTGGGCCCAACTCTTTTCCTGATCTACATTAATGATCTTCCAAATCACATCCTTACATCATTTGTAGACATTTATGCTGACGACACTACCATTTATGGTAGCACATCTAAGACAGTAAACGACCAAGTTCTTTCTCCTCTGATCTTGAGCAGGTAGTACAATGGAGAAAGGAGTGGCTGGTTACTTTTAATGCATCTAAAACCAAGCTTCTCTCTTTACATCATCAACATTCTGATCCACATCTGGCATCAATTGAAATGAATGGCTCTCGTCTTCGGGAGGCCTCAAGTTTTGGCAAGCTTCTGGGCTTGACCATTACTCTTGATCTTAAATGGAACACGTACATCGAATCTGTTGCCAAGGCCGCTGGAAAAGTGGTGGGATCTTTCTATCTATCCAGTAGATATCTCACTGCTGATGCAATCTCTATCTATATAAGAGCCAGGTACGTCCAAGGATGGAATACTGTTGCCACATCTGGACAGGAGCTGCTAGAAAGGACTTGTCCTGCCTTGATAGAGTTCAAAATAGACTTCGTAACCTCGTAGGAGATGCCCTTTTCTCTTCCCTGCAACCTCTATCTCACAGAAGAGATGTTGCGCGTTTGTCTCTGATGTATCGTTACTTTCATGGAAAGTGTTCTATGGTCCCCCCTCGCAAAACTTTCACAAGAAACACTCGTCTAGCTTAAAACACTATCAATAATTCCCACACTCTTTATCTGTGCCTAAACCTAAACGTAGATTCCATGAACAAAGCTTCTTTCTTAGAACTGCACGCCTGTGGAATTGTCTTCCGTTTTCCTGCTTTCCGGCTGACTACAATATGGTTGTGTTCAAGTCTAACGTAAATAAGTTCTTGATGAGCCGTTCCATATAAGTTATCAAATTTACCAAATTTTCATTACTAATGATTACTATAATGTGCAATTTCTACTGTACACTCTTTAACCCTTATCCTTGAGTGGCGTCTTGGCCTTGATAAAGTGGTGATTCCTGTGTAAAAAAAAACAAAAAAAAACTGATGTTTTTATTGTTTGTATTAGTTTTCATAATAGAATTTACGTTAAACTGTAGCATCTGTTCTTATACTTTACGTAATCTTTTTTTCTTGTCGGTCAGTTATTGATGAATTCTTTTACACTGTACCAATATATAAAACAAACGAAATCACTTTCCATAATAGTATTAGCGTTAAAAGTTGTATTTTTTCTGACGCCATATTTAATTGTTTCTCTGCTCGATCAGTGAACTATACATATTTATAGATTGATGTATAAGAAAAACAAAAACAAATAAAATAACCTTTCTTTCCGGGGGAAAAAAAACATGAATCTTCTTTTTTTCTTCGTAAGTTAGCCAAATACATATTACTAAAATCCACGAAAAGGAGGTTTACAATCGCTGTAACAGAGTCGTTGATGTTAGGAGCACCAGCAGCAGCAGCCGCATAAACATATGCAAATGGTCAAGTCGGATGACGTCACAGCAGAAAGAAAAGAACACATGTGGACGGAGAAAGTTGTTCAGAGGAGTAGTGTTCGAGAAATGACGAAAGAATCGGGTGTGGGACGTGGCTTGTGTTCGAAGAAGCATGAGTTTGAGTCACATGGGCGACGTTACAGAAGAGAAGAAAAGTCGTAAAATGCTTGAGAAGAATTAATAGACTATTTAAATATTTAGAAAAAATGTGTTGTTGGAAATACCAGGTATAAAGTCTTTTGTTAAAAAAAAAAAAGTGAGTCGATTTTTTATCCTTTCTTCTGTTTTCTTGAGACAGAGTCTACTACATGTTGGGTCCGCTAAAAATGTAACGACGCCGTCAAAAAAAGAAAAAAAGTTGTACAGCGTTACACCACTACTGCATGTGGTACTAGGAGGTCTATTTTATGGCATATTCCATGATTTACGTTTAATTTCATTAAATTTCCTAATTATTTTTCTTCTATTGAAAATCTGATAGTTACTTTGTTTAAATGTTCGTCACTATTTCATATCTTCATTTTGAAAGCAATCATTTATGAATAAGCATTAGTTTGCAAAACTTGATACTCAGTTTTTGTGAAAACATTTTCTTCAATTACATGATAACAGCATGATAAATATCAGCAAAAACGAAAATAAAAAATAAATGTTTTAGATTTCACAGTGCAGATAACTGTTCTATAATATATATATATATATATATATATATATATATATATATATACTAGCAGGGATGCCCGGCGTTGCTCGGGTGTTTGGAGGTGTATGCTGTGCAAAAAAAGCAAAAAAACAAAAAAAATGGTTAATTTTTTAAAACTTTGACCCCTATTATGACCCCTTAAAATTTATTGTTTCGGGCTCAAATCACTTTATTAAGTTAGATCCATGTTCAAGGAACCTATATCTAAAATTTCAAGTGTCTAGACCCAAAATTGTCGGAGGAGTTTGGTAGAGTTCTTAAAGGTCAAATCGTTGAAATTTGACCCCTTAACAGCAAAATTTCTGGCTGACACCCATCACATCGATTTTCCCAAATCTCAGTACCCGGTATTTCAAATTTCGAGTCTATTGACTAAATATTGACAGAGTTATTGCGTAGGGAAATGTACACAGACAGACAGACAGACAGACAGACACGTTCACTTTTATATATATATATATATATATATATATATATATATATATATATATATATAATTTTACTAACAATAAGCACCAATAATCATGCATAAAGGAATGCTTTTTCAATATTAGAACGGGAAAATTGGGGCGGGTCATTTGTTTTTTAGCATTACCAATGGGGGATTACTCTTGTACAGATTTTAGATTGTTTAAACATTTTGGTGGTGAGGAATTATAAAAACGCAGAACTTACAACGTGCTTAGCTAAGTACAAGTGACGATAATTGACTTCACCCATCAATCTATAGAATACGAACCAAACAGTTTTTCTCACCCTGACCTAACCCTATGTATTATTTAAAGTTTGCAAGAAGGCAACAAATATGAATCCTAAAGAATGTGTATCCTAAAAATGCAGTATTTAAATCTATATATCTATAAAAGTGAACGTGTCTGTGTGTGTGTGTGTACATTCCCCTACGCAATATATCTGTCAATTTTTAGTCTACAGACTCGAAATTTTATATACAGAGTACTGAGATTTCGAAAAATCTATGTGATCGGTTTTCGACCAGAAACTTGGTTGTTAAGGGGTCAAAGTTCAACGATTTGACCTTTGAGAACTCTACCAAACTCCTCCGACAATTTTGGGTCTAAACACTTGAAATTTTAGATATAGGTTCCTTGGACATGGATCTAACTTAATAACTTGGTTTGAGCCCAAAACAATAAATGTTAACGGGTCATGATAGGGGTCAAAGTTTTAAAAAATTGACCTTTTTTTTGTTTTGTTTTTTTTACTCAGCATATACCTCCAAACACCCGGGCAACGCCGGGCACCCATGCTAGTATATCTATATACCTATGAAAGTGAGATTTTCTGAGTATGTCTGTGTGTACATTTCCCTACCAAATTACTCTGTTAATTTTCGGTCTAGAGACTCAAGATTAAACATAAAGGCTATTGAGATTTGGGAAAATATTTTTAATCTGTTTTCGGTCAGAAATTTGGCTGTCAGTGGGTCAAAGTTCAACGATTTTACCTTTGAAATGTCTATCAAACTCCTCCGCCGATTTTGGGTCTAAACATTTGGAATTTTACCTAAACGGTAGTCAAAGATTGGGCAAGCTTTTTACTCAGCTTTTGGCCGGAAAGTTGGCTGCCAAGCAATCAAAGTACAAAAGAGTTGACATTTGAAGTCTCTAGTAAATTACTCGGCCAATTTTGGGTCTAAATTTTTGAAATTTTACATAACTGGTATTAATACATGCGGCAAGCATTTTAATCAGTTTGGGGCGAAAATTAGGCTTCCAAGAGGTCAAAGTTGAAAGAGTTGACCTTTGCAGATTCTACTAAACTCCTCCGCCAGTTTTGGATAAAAAAAAACTTGAAATTTTAGATGTAGATAACTTGGACATGGCTCAAACTTTTTATTTTGATTTAAGACTAAAAGATAAATGTTAAGAGGTCAAAATTGGGGTCAAAGTTTAAAAAAATTACCTCTGCGGTCTAAACATTGAAAATTTTACATAAAGGGTATTCACACAAAATGGAAGTTAGGAACAGTACATAGGACTGATATTTCGGCAGAAGTGATCACTGTCCTAAGAAAACTCACGATTTTGTGAACCTAAAAAATAACGTTTATGAATATTAATGCGTGCATTTATTTTTTATTTTGGAAAATGTGTAGTTTAGTTTTTAATCGGTAGTTTTAGTTTTAAATGTGTAATTTAGTTTTAAATTATTTGCCAGACAAAAAAATATAAAAACTATTTATTTTTTTATATAAAACACATTGTTAGACCCAAAGGCTGAAATAAAACCGGAAAAACATTTCATTTTTATTATTTTTTTATCATTTATATTTATTGTTATATTGCTTTTTAATTTTGGCCTTTCTAAGGTTTGGCAGATTGGCCTTTTTAAGCTCTTTCATGAACTATGTTTTTGGCCACCATATTTTCTTTGTAATGAAAGAGCGTAAAAAAGGCCAAATTTGGCCTTAAAAAGCCAATCTGTGAAATCTAAAAAAGGCCAAATTTTAAACGTATAAGACGTGCACATTAAGTCTAATAAAAAATGATAATAAAAAATAAAAATGATTTTTTTTGTTTGTTTTTTGGGTCTAATGATGTTTTATATAAAAATAAATAGTTTTTATAATTTTTTAGTCTGCTAAATAATTTACGTCGATAAACTACACATGTACCTTTATTTATACGAAAAAAGGAAAAAGTGAAAATTGTGGAATTTAAAGGGGGCAGTAGATCTTCATTCTTTTAGATATTAAACGACGCTTCGTTTAAGGAATAAAATAAAACAATGAAATCTTTTCAGTGTTTTTCGTAAGTATATTTTTTTAATATTAAAAAAAAATCAATAAAAGCCAAACATTTTTCTATCTACACGGAGTTATTTTTCCAGCTAGAAACTTAATGAAATTACCAAATGATATTTGGTGAACGTTTTTTTGTTTTATGGATAGCATCTAGGGGCAAATAACTCTAAAAAAAGTTATAAAAAAGGTCGCTGTTGGAAATATTAATTCAAGAATAAATTAAATTAAATATATTATCAATATAATGGTTGTTTTAAATTTAACAATTTTAATACTTAAAATAATTCTCTCGCTAAAAACATTAACTAAGATACCGCTATTTAGTAAAATCGATTTTTCTTAATGCCATATGCAAATAAGGTGATCTCTTAATTGTATATTTTTGCAAGTATATATATATATATATATATATATATATATATGTAAATGAAAGATTAAAGTAAGACACGTTTTGTATATATTAATATATATATTAATCAAATTGTGAACAAACAAACAGACAGAAATACGAATTTATATATATATATATATAATACAGTTTATTTATATTTATATATAATACAGTTTGTTTCATAATAATTAAATAAAAGATGATTTCACACTTTGATTATATATATATATATATATATATATATATATATATATATATATATATTTAATTTTATTTCAGTATTTAATTTGTGTATTTCTGTTTTATTAAATGCTAGCTTTTTTTTTCTCGTACATAAATGTTTATTTATCTACCGAGTTGATTGCAAAAATAGATTACGAATTGTACTCATTTTTAGTTCGTGTGAGGGGAATCTATCACCATACTTTCCCTTAAACACGTCTGTTGGACTTTTATTAAGTACAATACTTAATAGTTTTTTTTTTAAATGGAGAGTAAGAAAACGCATTGTGGATGCGTTATCGGCAGCTCCTGTTACTCTGGCTTCTTATTTGTCCCTCAGTCCTCATTTTTTAATGAGTGATTTTTCTGACAAAGGGAGAAGAAAAAACTGCTTTCTAGGTTGGCAGTATTTTGTGCGAACAGTTGGCTGAGATGGCGGAAATTTTCTGTTTCTATGTCTATCCTTGTACTCATTTCACTAGTAAGGGTGCTGGAGGTAAACGTTTTGTCTGGGCTGACGTTATCCGCCTGATAGTCAGGGACCCGAACCTTGGATAAACCACTAAGGAGGCTGTCCTATCAGCAGGTGCAAAGTACTGGGGCTGCTGTATTGCCATTTGGTGAATGGATTCTGGACCATGCAGTAGCTTCTGGTGGGGCCTCTCGATGCCATACTAGTGGGTAATTGTTACGGCTTAACCTTATCATTAGCTACAAATAAAAAAAAAATTCTTCGTTTCGTTTTCTCTCTTAATTTCCCCTCTCTGTCCTGCTCTAAGTAAATCTGACGACCTAGTCCACAAATTTCAAAATTTCATCATGACAAGTTTCAAGAAAAAATACACGATTAAACCCGGTTCTCCAACTTCCAACGTAGACCCCTACTACCATGTCTCCTTCTCCAACATCAGGGGTCTACGTTCTAACCTTCCAGAGCTTGAAACCCAATTATAGGACACTAAACCAGACCTTTTATTTTTGAGTGAAACTGGCATTGGACAGGCTATTTCCCTAGAAGAGTTTGCAATTAAAGGATACTCTAACTTAACTTCTAAATCTGACCCCCAAGATCGCCATGGGCATGGAATATGTGCCTATATTAAAGATAGCTTTCCATGTGGTAGGGACATCTCCAGGGAAGATCCTAACTTACCCTATATGTGCTTCCGGGTTGCTTTAGCTCACACTACGGCATTTTTATTTACTCTCTATCGCCCCCACAACAGCGGAGTTACTATCTTTAAAAGCATATCTGAGAAAATTGACCAAGTCCTATCTGCTTATCCTTCAGCTAACATTCACGTATGTGGAGACTTCAATGTTCACAACGTCGAATGGTTGACCCACTCAAACAAGACCGATGATGAGGGGAGGTTCTGTCATGATTTCTCCATTGCCTATGACCTCACTCAGATTATTCAGGAACCCACCCGTGTGCCCGACAATGACGGCCAGTATGCGAGCCTACTAGACCTTTTTCTCACAACTTGCCCTGAACTATGTTCAGTTTCTGTTCTGTCGCCTCTTGGATCTTCCGACCACTCTGTTGTATCAATTAAGATAAAAATGAAACGCAATAAGTCTCCAGACGTACCTCTCCATCGTACAGTATATCGATACACTAAGGCTGACTGGGATAGCTTCCGTACATTTATAACTGATCTACCTCTGCAGTCCATATTTAAAAAGGATGTGTCCTCTATAGTATTAGACCTGACGGAATGGTTAATTGTAGGTATTCATCGTTTAATACCCTCGAAAAAGTCTCAGCAAAAACCTAACAGCCAGACATGGTTCTCTCCAGAATGTGCTACTGCCATTGCGCACAGAAATAACTTTTTTCCACTGTTTCCAACGTAATAGATGTATGGAAACTAAAGCCGCTTTCATGACTGCCAGCAACCATTGTAAGAAAGTAATAAAGAGCGCAAGATGGTTGTATGTTCAATCTGTTAAGTCCAAAGTAGCTGAGCAGCGGCTTGGTTCCCACCAGTTTTGGCAAATAGCAAACAGAATTCTGAACAGAAGCGTGTGCTCCATCCCAACTATCATCAATGGACCTGAGGTAATCTCGTCAGCATCAGACAAAGCCAAACTCTTTGTCAAGAACTTTGCAGCTAATTCTACCTTTTGCGATCAAGGCCGCCAATCCCCAATATTTCCTCCTGTATCTGAAAACACACTATGTGATATACGTATATCTGTACGTGATGTTGCCAAGCTAATCAAAAACCTTGATTCCAGTAAAGCAACTGGCCCTGACGGTATTCCAATTATAGTACTCAAAAAACTTCAACCTGAACTAGCGCCCATACTTACAAAACTATTTAAACGTTGTCTTAAGGAGAATAGTTTCCCATCTCCCTGGAAAATTTCATCAGTATGCCCTGTATTTAAGAATTCAGGTGATCGCTCATCCCCCTCTCAGTACAGGCCAATAAGTCTCCTGTGCGTCATGAGTAAGTTGCTGGAATCTGTGTTAAATACAGAAGTAATCAACCATCTCAACAAAAATAACCTTCTTAGTGACACTCAATATGGTTTCCGTTCTGCTAGATCTACAGCAGATGTGCTTACAGTTATATCTCATAGGATTAGCAAATCTCTCGACGGACGCAACCTTTCCAGGGCAATTGCTCTTGACATATCTAAGGCCTTTGATAGGGTTTGGCATAAAGGTTTACTTCATAAGATCTCTAGCTATGGTATAGCTGGAAATGTCTTCTCAATTATTAAATCATTTCTTTCTGATAGATTCATAAGAGTAGTAGCTGAGGGGCAAAAATCAGAAGCCCACAGTATTAATGCCGGTGTCCCTCAGGGGTCCATCCTGGGCCCAACTCTCTTCCTTATCTACATTAATGATCTTCCAAATCACATCCTTACATCATTTGTAGACATTTATGCTGACGACACTACCATTTATGGTAGCACATCTAAGACAGTAAACGACCAAGTTCTCTCCAATTCTCTCTCCTCTGATCTTGAGCATGTAGTACAATGGGGAAAGGAGTGGCTGGTTACTTTTAATGCATCTAAAACCAAGATTCTCTCTTTACATCATCAACATTCTGATCCACATCTGGCATCAATTGAAATGAATGGCTCTCGTCTTCAGGAGGTCTCAAGTTTTGACAAGCTTCTGGGCTTGATCATTACTCCTGATCTTAAATGGAACACGTACATCAAATCTGTTGCCAAGGCCGCTGGAAAAATGGTGGGATCTTTCTATCGATCCAGTAGATATCTCACTGCTGATGCAATTCTCTATTTATATAAGAGCCAGGTACGTCCAAGGATGGAATACTGTTGCCACATCTGGGCAGGAGCTGCTAGAAAGGACTTGTCCTGCCTTGATAGAGTTCAAAATAGACTTCGTAGCCTCGTAGGAGATGTCCTTTTCTCCTCCTTGCAACCTCTATCTCACAGAAGAGATGTTGCGAGTTTGTCTCTGATGTATCGTTATTTTCATGGAAAGTGTTCGACTGAGCTTCAATCTATGGTCCCCCCTCGCCAAACTTTCACAAGAAACACTCGTCTAGCTGTAAACACTATCAATAATTCCCCCACTCTTTATCTGTGCCTAAACCTAAACGTAGATTCCATGAACAAAGCTTTTTTATTAGAACTGCACGCCTGTGGAATTGTCTTCCGTTTTCCTGCTTTCCGGCTGACTACAATATGGTTGTGTTCAAGTCTAACGTAAATAAGTTCTTGATGAGCCGTTCCATATAAGTTATCAAATTTACCGAATTTTCATTACTAATGATTATTATATTGTCCAATTTCTACTGTACACTCTTTAACCCTTATCCTTGAGTGGCCTCTTGGCCTTGATAATGTGTTGATACCTTCCAATGTGAACAAGTTCTAATTGAATCGTCCCCCTACGTAATCCAATTTACAAAATTCCCACTGTTTACTATGCTAAAATCACAATGACTAATGTATACCTATTAACCCTTATCCTTGAGTGGCCTCTGGGCCTTGATAAGTTGTGACACCCATGTAAAAAAAAAAAATATATATATATATATATATATGTATATATTAAATATATTATCAATATAATGGTTGTTTAAAATTTAACAATTTTAATACTTAAAATAATTCTCTCGCTAAAAACATTAACAAAGGGCGAATGAACTCTTTTTCTGGGTCAACGGCCAACTAGCACCGTGTATATTTGTGTGTGTGTGTGTGTGTGTATGTGTATTGGGGTAGAGAAGGCTCCCGTAAGCCGTGGTGAAGGCAACCTTTCTAGTAGAAGCAAATCTCTGATTTAAAAAACCATAAAGCGGAAGACCAGTCTGCAGTTTAATTTGTTGCTGGCTATCTTGTTCTTGCTTGTTGCTGGATCTCAACATTTTGAACCGAAAGAGAGACTTAGCTGTCGTACAAAGCTAAGACTCTGTAACATCATCTTTGTATAGATACTCCTTCAGGCATTTGGGCTCATGGACTTTAAGTGTCTGAGGGAGTGGCACTCGTCTGACAAGACGTTGCAATCATCATCATATATATATATATATATATATTAGAAAATTTCTTTTTGCGAATATTTTTAATAGTTAAATCATTTATTCATATTCCACCACGGCACGCCCGAACATGGGTCCAGCTGGTTTAAAATACAGTATAACCCCGGGATGCGGTGGCCATAAGATACGTTTTTATCAGGTTACGATGTGAAATACGATGTTTTTCCGACCCCTGGGTCCGGTATTTACCCCGCCTTACGGTGTTATTTATAATGTTATTTGATTATATACATATTATATACTGTAATCCCATAAATTTGATTATATACATGAGTATTATATACTGTATTCTCATAATTTTTTAATGCCGTATCATGGGATTTGCTATATATAACTGACAATGTTACGTGATAAAGGACTGTCCCCTTTTCATGTAAGTAAAAAAATAATAAATACAAAATATGTTTACAATTCCAATTGACGATTAAATTCCTTATTCAACTTTTCACAGAAACAAATTTCATTATTACATTCCTTTTCCATATACAGATATGTAGGCTAAACAATTGCAATTCCTTATTTCAATAACATTCTGTATTTATTTTAACTTATGATTGGAATTTTCAATTCCAAATCTAGCTTCGCAATTTCGAATCCTTGACTATCCTATTTCATATTTACATTTAACTAATTCCCTATTTTTTTACTTACATGAAAAAGGGACAGTCCTTTATCATGTAACAACAAGTGCTTTAACGTTAAGATAAAATAAACATAAATCTTCCATTCAGTCGTTTTGTAATCATAATCATCGGAAAAATGTTAGAAACGATTGGATTGAATTTACCAAATTTTTGTCTTTAATGATATTAAATGCTTAAATAGTCAAAACATCCCTCAGCGGAATAAAGATTAAAGCGTGACGTATAAGCAACTTTTCATAATGTTTTCAACTTAATCATGATCGAGAGAATGAGAGCAGAAATATTCCGCTGCTCTACAAGATATACCTGAAGAAAGTCAGAGGTTACTTGTCGAAACCTCATGAAAATAACACTCAATACAAGAACAGTCTGGATAATCCAAATAATACGAATTATCAATTCTCATCTAAAAAAAAAAAATCAAAAACATTTATACCAAAACGATCGGATTCAGTATTAAATAACATAAAAAAGATTGATATGCCGTATAGCAAAACAATTTAAATTATGTAAATAATTTGTCATTAATTAAACGATTATTTGATGGATTGCATTGTTTTGATTTCTCCGTTAATGTTAACTTTTTTTAAATTTTTAAATAATTATATCGCTGGTGGAATCTGTTTCCATGTATGTATGTATGTATGTATGTATGTATGTATGTATGTATGTATGTATCGATGGATGGATGGATGGATGGATGTATGGATGTATGTATGGATGAATGTCTCGCAAAAACTTTCGACAGAGGCGACGGATTTTCACGGGATTAGTACTATTTTGAAGATCGGCCATTCGGACGACAAATATCGAGAGATTGGATAAAAACAATAATTCCTTTACCCTTAGCTGGGCACTTTTCTACAAGAAAGGGTCGCTTTTTTCGCCGATATTTTCGAAAGTAATCGCCTCTTTACGATTGTCTAGCCTTAATTTAAATTTACGTCACTTCCGGTTTGGCGATAGGCGCAACAGCTAACGCGTCACGTTTTTTTTTTCACTTTTATTTCCTTCTTCGCGGTACGAGTTTGAGCCTACCTGCCTACTACCACTTTTTATTTTATTTTTTTTTTTTCACTCACAATTTTCCTTTTTTTTTTGCGCTCACAATTTTCCTTTTTTTTTTTTGCGCTCACAATTTTCCCTTTATTTTGCGCTCAAAATTTTCCTTTTTTTTTGCGCTCACAATTTTCCCTTTATTTTGCGCTCACTATGTCCTTTTTTTTGCGCTCACAATTTTCCCTTTATTTTGCGCTCACAATGTCCCTTTTTTTTGCGCTCACAATTTTCCCTTTTTTTTGCGCTCACAATTTTCCCTTTTTTTTGCGCTCACAATTTTCCCTTTTTTTTGCGCTCACAATTTTCCCTTTTTTTTTGCGCTCACAATTTTCCCTTTATTTTGCGCTCACAATTTTCCCTTTATTTTGCGCTCACAATTTTCCCTTTTTTTTGCGCTCACAATTGTCCTTTTTTTTTTTTTCGCTCACAATTTTCCTTTTTTTTTTCGGTCACAATTTTCCTTTTTTTTTGCGCTCACAATTTCCCTTTTTTTTGCGCTCACAATTTTCCTTTTTTTTTGCTCACAATTTCCCTTTTTTTTTTGCGCTCACAATTTTCCTTTTTTTTTTGCGCTCACAATTTACACGCACCTCTTTTTTACGCCTCACTGGTTCGATCCTGCCTGCCTACTACAACTTTTTTTCCTTTATCTATTTATTTTTTTTTGCTCAACACATCTACAAACATCCAGGCAACGCCGGGCACCCAGTCTAGTATAATGATATAATACATGGACAACCTCGGGTTGCCTAGCTAGTTCATTAAGCTCATTCCGTCGCTCATTTTTCTTGTTTGAATCCTTTTGCTTATGTATTAGATCATTCAGTGTGTTTTTCTTCTTATTATTATTCTCCGTCTTATTATTTTCACACATGTTCTTCTTCTTTCTTCTTCTTCTTTCTTCTTCTTCTTCTTCTTCTTCTTCTTCTTCTTCTTCTCATTATTATTATTATTATTATTATTATTATTATTATTATTATTATTATTGCTGTTGGTATTATTTATATATTTTCTATCACTTATTCCTGTTTTTACTCAGTTATAAGGTATATAATGCAGTTAATACAGTTTATTTCATAATAATTAAATCAAAGATGATTTCACACTTTGATAATATACAACAAAGAATAGACTTTTATTACATTTCATCGTTTATGTCTTAGTTAAGGAATAACATTAGATTAGACACGGGATAAATCAGCTTAGATTTACATATATATCAATAGCAGTTACTCATTATTCAATCTTATGATTATAATAGCGCGTTTTTCTTTTTCTTCTTCCGTAAATATAAATTTTCGTAATCGCATATCTGCAAAATTACACATAAAATCAAAACAACAAAACTTTCTTTTTTCTGCTTTTGTCAGAAAAGCAAAAACAGTATAGAACAACCAGGGGTCACTTTGACATTTCGAAAGTTATTTTTATCTCCCTCTCATGGCTAGATGATGTGACACAAGGATTGGAATGTCGGATTGAAAAACTAGCGACTTAGAGAAAGAGGACCTGCAAAAATGCCTGAAAAACGCAGTCGGCATTCCCCCGATAAGACCGCTTCAGGCAATTAACAATAAACTAACCTTTTCTCCGTAAATCTTAGGAGGTTAGATATATTATATTTAGACCAAATTAACATATGTTGTATATGTGTGTGTTCTATTTGGATTCAGAAACGGCTGGGCTGATTTTTATGAAATGTCACTCAAATGTACTTTATATGTCTGCCAATAATCTTTAATAAGTATCGATAATCGATTAAAGAAAAAAGTTCGATTTTAACCAAAGTTAACACGCTTATACAGCCTAACATCACACGTGCATTTGAGACGGTTTGTCCCCGCACAAGTAACGAGCCTGGTATATAAAATCCGCAGTAAGTACTTTAATAAGGCAGGGGCACGTACAAAATGAATGTTTCTGTTTAGAGCACAATCGAGCCATTATACTTGACTTTTGCATTTTAACTTTAATTCAATTCATTATGAAAAATTATTTCATAAAATCAACAGCAGGTTCTTTAGAGTGCAGTGTAGACTACAATTTTATTGAGGACTAAGTCACTGCGCGAAAGCATTTAAGATTCTTCCTGGTCCACCGTGTTGAGTTCCTGGCTAGAGTAGACAATCGATTTGAGAGAAGAATGAACGATTGCAACGATTTCGATAATAAAAGGTATTGGAAGTGTGGAAGATTCGTTGATCCTCATTCAATCCCGGGCAACGTAGGGCGTTTCTGCTAGTTTTGAAATAAAAAGAATAAACATTTTTTGACAGACACGTAATTGGATCATTGTCCAGTGCATTCAAAATTCCGTACATGTGTAAGAAAATTAGATTCGAAAAAAATATTTGTAAAACACATTGCATATAAGAATAATCTCTGCCTGTTTATCAGTATTTCCTAAAGCAACCCTTGCTAATCTCTTTTATCATAGAAATCGCTCGAGACGAGGCATGAAACCACTTGATGTAAAGCGCTAGCAAGAACAAAACATGATTATTGCAAAAACAGGAGATGCCTATTGACCTTAGTCTTGAAAAGATTAAGTGTAGGTAGAAGGAAAACAGTTAAAAGGAAAAGATTTCCACAATCCTTGGAAAGAATATTGGAATAGGAATTTGAATACCAATGAGGTATTAAAATAAAGACTTGGTTTAGACCTATAGACCAACTAGTCAAACGAGCTGGCACAAAGGAAGCACAGAATGGATCAAACAATTCTGAGGAACACATGGCATAATAGTATTTATAGAAAAGACTACAAACACCACGCATGGGTGTGTGTGTGAGAGAGAGAGAGAGAGAGAGGTTGCAGTGAACGTACGTGACCAATCAAATTGCAGATACGTTTCTGCAATTTATCAGGAAATTTCAAATAGGATACTGATTCACCAGCCTAAATATGACGATAGTACTCCATACATAGTCTTAAGAAACCCCGGGGTACAGCGCAACCTTGGTTAGGAAATAGAAACCTTGGAATGGCAAGTGCTCGTCTGAGCTCCAGTTTATGGTCATCCCTCGCCAAACATTCACGAGAAACACTCGTTTAGCTGTAAACACTATCAATAATTTCCCCCACTCTACAAAAATCATTTTTTCACTGTAATCTGATAGAGTTATACTTAAATATTTGTGAAAATGTGAGAGGTGTGCTCACTTTTGTGAGACACTGTATGTGTTTTAAAAAATTTTTGACTACCGTGTAATTTCAACGTGTTCTGCTAGCTATTCTTCTTCTTCTTCTTATTATTATTATTATTATTATTATTATTATTATTATTATTATTATTATTATTAACGTAGATTACTCATTTTTTTAATTGAGTAAAAGTTAATATTGAGTAAAAAGAATCGTTACTTTATATTGAATTTTTCACAAAGTTGTTATCCTTTACGACGTCTATTTTTCGTTTGCTTTTATTTATGTACTCGTTTATTTGTTGTGCTTGTGTAAATGCCTCAGCGATGCGATTACATCATGAAAACCGACCGGCCATGTTGGAAATCCCGTCG